>NC_048302.1:84185318-84246601 GCF_013100865.1 Trachemys scripta elegans | reverse complement strand
CCCCGGCTCCAGCTGCTCTGCTCCTCCCCGGACTCAGACTTTGGCTCTGTTTAAGAGCCAAGCTGCCTGAGCCAGCGCTACCGGCTTCGGGCAGCCCCCTTGACTCTGGACCCCAGCCGCCAGACGGGCACTTCTCCTCCCCGGCTTCAGCTGCTCTGCTTCGGCGGCTGGGGTCCGGAGGCACGGGGGCTGCCCGAAGCTGGCAGCGCTGGCTCGGGCAGCTTGGCTCTTAAACAGAGCCGAAGTCTGAGTCCGGGGAGGAGCAGAGCAGCCGCGGGAGAGGAAGTGCCCAGCCGGTATTTTTCCCGGACATGTTCGGCTTTTTGGCAATTCCCCCCGGATGGGGGTTTGATTGCCGAAAAGCCGGACATGTCCAGGAAAAACCGGACGTATGGTAATCCTAATGAATATGGCCTCAAATCTGCAATGCAACATGTGCACACAAGAATTGATCAAGGGGACTCTATTTGGGCAAAGGTATTGAGGATCTCATTTCAGGATTGTGGCCTGAGTGCACTATGGATAATCTTGTATAGTTAACAGTTTGAAGTCTGATTTTTTTTAAAAGCAATAATTTTTCTTCTTTGTAGTACCAGCTTCATATTCCCAGATCACATGGATTTTTAGGTCTGATGGTAGAAAAATAATTATTCAGCGCTTTCTGTCCAAAATCAAAGGGACTACATTCATAAATGTTTGCAGAACCTCTTTGAAGATGAAAAGTACTATACAAGTGTAAGTGTTACGACTTTAGTACCTTTCTAAAATGAAATTGACAGTGACCCTTATGTTGAACCTAACGTACTAATTTTTTTCTTGAGACAAGGTGGCTGAGGTAATATCTTTTATTGAACCAGTTTCTGTTAGTGTAAAAGACACGCTTTTGAGCTTACACAAAACTCCACTCTTTGCATTTACAAGATTAGCTGTTTGATGGGTGAACTCCTAATGTTTTATTTGAACAGACCCCCATGTCAATCCTCAAGAAACTAGTCTCCTCCCTCTCTGTTACTATCCATGTCTGCTCAACTTTTTGATGGTCCCATTCCAGGCTTGCTCCCTACCCTGAATAGCAGGATAATTAGGGGGAGGTGCTAGATACCATTATTACTAGGTCATACTAGATCAGACCACATGGACCTATCTATCCATTATCCTTTCACTGACAGTGGCCAGTACCAGCTCCTTCAGAAGAAAATGTGACAAAACCTGTAATGGGCAGCTATGGAATAACCTGCATCAGAGAAAGTATTTTTCTAAACCCCAGTAGTGCGAGGTTGGCTTATTCCCTGAAGGTTGAGGGATTATATCCCTTCCAAAACTATTATTTATAAATAATTTATTGGGAAAATTACTGAAAATTAAGGGAAAAGTCAGCAAACTTAGTCGACTGTTGGAACACACAGTGCTTTTTATGTGTGTGGGGGGTACGAGTGAAAATCACATGTAATCTATGCAAAGCTGGTACCATAGTCTCTAATCTGAATTGCTTTAAATGTTGGCTTTTTTTTTTAATGGATACTTAGATCATAATGATTTTGGAATACAAAGTGTATTCTGCTTATTTTATTCCAAACAGTATATTGTTTTAAAATATATTTTGTTCTTTTATAAGCTAGAGTAAACACTCAGGTTATATCTATGGTTAAATCTTATGGAATTATGTACCATATACATATGTATTAGATCCCAGCTTGTGGTGGGGGGTTCTGTCTGACAAATGATTAAATACTTCATTTTAAGAAATTGTTACAATCAATATATCAATACTTTTTCAGCAATCCTAGGATTTACCTCCCTTGGAATCCGTGGTAATGATACTAAGAACTCAGATACAAAATACGTTTACTGTTGACCTTTGATGTTTGATCCCTATTAACATACTAAGACAGTCTCTAATTAAGTGCAGATCACCTATCACTTCTGATTCCCATGTTGCAAATCTGTGGGAATTCATAGATTTGTAATAATTACTGCAATGATCTATGTGCCCATTCCAATCAATATTTTCACCTGTGCCTCCAGAGTAATGTGCCTGTAGGAATTACTTATTGACTTGTTTAGCAGAATAGCAAGACCCACAGTGGGAACTCTGTGCTCAGTAATTCTGCGGAATTCATAAATTAAAAAGAAAACAGAGATCATCTATAGTTGAATTTTCACACCAAGTATATATGTAATAATGCAATTCATTTTTCCATAGCATCTTTCATACAAGAGTTTTCCAAAACATTTCACAGCCAATATTACTATGTAAATTAAACAGGGTAGGTTATGATGTAGCATCTGTAAAGAACCTATGATAGGATGGAATAAATACAGAAATAGTACTTCATGGGCTAAAATCAGAGCTGATGTCCATGAGCACAACTCTTCTGAACATTGCAAATGTTCTGTGATGTGATGCTATTAAGCATGATGGAGATAATACTGAAGTCTATGAAGTTGTGCCTGCTTACATCAGTGGTGAATATAGTCCTGTGTTTCTTAAAGCATTGAAAACTATGTGCAACATTAGAGTTTCTGGGGATAAAAAGGTTGTTTCTTCCTTTATGAAGCAATGGTATTTGCTTCATAGTTCAGGTTACAACTGAGTTTCCATTATAAACTTTATTTTGTCATCCCTATCCAAAAATCCACGCACAGACACAAAAAGATATTCTGGCCTCAAGATTGGTAGGCTGATTATATAATTATTCTACAAAAATTGACAGTCAAACTTAACTCTGCACTCCCTGGATTTCTAAACACATGAGGTTTATTTGCTTGTTTGTTTGTTTTAAATTAACCTTGTTGAATGCAACATACTGACGTGCTTGCAACCTTAACTTCACTATAAGATTTTTTTGGTACAGAAATTCCTATATACTCATTAAAAAGCTGCCAAATTTTGGCCTTAACCTGCACTAATTGAAATTGATAGGTATTTTCCCAGAAAGTAAAGAAGGTTACTAATACTCCAGACATTTATTGTATTGATCTTTCATACCCCCAGGATATTAAAAGGGCTTTTATAGAAAGACCACTGACAATTGTGAGTTTTTAAATGAATACTTTTACACTGTGAATGAGGGAGAGAACTTAAATTAATTTTCTATACACTGAAGTGATTTACACAAAACACAATATTTTACTCTCTTTTTGCTTCATTTATTTATTTATAGCACCTTAATACAAATTAAGAAAATGGGAGGGCAATGGCCTATTGAGCACTCATGGCTATATTTTCTATCCCTATCTGACTATCCTAGGCATAAAGTTTTAGGGCTGGAATGTGGGGTGTGGCCTTTGCGGACTTGGTGCACCTCAGGAGGTAGAACACAAAGATGGTTTTATGCCACTGTTCATCTCCCCAATCCTAGGGCAGCCAGCTGCCCACAGCCTCATAAGACTGTTCAAGTAGTCTGGAAAGTAAGGACATTTGCGCCCCTACACACATTTATATGGCCATGCCCATCTGCTCCAGAAGTAAGGGGAGTGGCCGACATAACCTCATCTACACCAGCAGAGGTCTCTTTCATGCTAAGGGAATCCTCCACTGGCCCTTTAAGTAGTTTAAAGTCTGCTGTGTGTTGCTACAGCAAGTGAGCCCAGCGATATGGCTCATAGCAGAACACTGACTTTGCACTTGGACTAAAACATTCTTATATGAGTTATTTGAAGATCTTTGGTGTGGTTAGTAGCTAGAAGTTTCCTTTTCTAAGCTAGAGTGCATACACCTAGCTTGGAATAGAGACTTGTAAACAACCTGCAAATAAAAAACAACAGAAATTCTATTTGCTGCTGCCATGTGCGTGGCTGGCCCCTGCTAAGCAGTCTATAAAAGAATAATATTATTAAAACTCTGGGCAAAAAGGCTACTTAACTGAACTTCTTTGGACTAATTCCTTGCCCCAGAGAAGTTTCTTTGTTGCTGTGATGTAAATAAATAATAATAATAATTAATAGTAAAAACACAATTCTGATGCATTGCAGCAGAGCAGACCAGTGGGACGATGTGGAGGTGATTTTCTTAAGAGGTTACTTTGGAATTGGTTTATATGCTAAGTGCCCTGATAACCTATGGTTGTTAGAAAAGAGATTGATTATTAATTGCTGCTAGTTATGGATTTTTTTTAAGTGATTAGCTCACCTGAAGATTTTACACAAGCTTCATTTTTATCAGTTTTCAACACTGTATGTTTCTTTAAGGTTTTTTTCCCAGTTTTCATCTGTAAGAAGCCATCATGTGTCAGTCAGGTAAGTTTTCCCCTATACAATGGAAGGTTTTATTCACCATGGTGATGGATGGCTCAAGACTCAGAGGCCACTCCAACACACAAATCATGTAGAATTAGTAAGCTCACAAAAGAAAAGCACATAACTTCACACATGCATACACATTTTTTTCCCAATGATTTGAATAGATACAGTGCACTTTTGTTATTACAAATACTTTACAAAAGTTCTTAGAGATGATGGAGAGGCATGCTTTCTCATTTTTAAACAAGTTAAAAGATGGTAGAAATTTTCAGAGTGTACAAATGTAAGTTGGAAGGCCAAATTCTCAATTTGTGGGTAGCTCCAATAAAGTCGAGAGAGCTATGTCGTATTCTACCATCTGAGGCTGCGATCCATGATATTTACATTCCCCTGTACTATAAACTGTAGAGGAAATTGCAGCCAGTATCATAGCTTCATGCTGTTTTACAAGCTGAGAACCTGTTCCTGACCCCATAGTCATGATAAACTGGAGTTATTCATTTTCTCATGTTGTTATTGCAAAATACAATAAAAGATTGTTTTACATTTAAACATTTATATATTTTGACTGGTTTTGAAAAATGCCAGGATCCTGCAGGTGCAAAGTGAATCATGTCCCTTATATATTTCATGTGAAAAATCTATTGTTTTAGCCAAAGTGGCCTATTTCAGTGTTAATCAAATACATCTCTCATAACCTATTTCACTGATCTCACCTGACCCTAAATGCCCATACTCATATCCATCACTGAGGCAACTTTCAAGTAATTTTCATCCTATTCAGAGATAGAACCAAATTAATTTTTCAGTAAAGTATACAGAATTCACTATTGTGTATTATCAGTGTGACTGCAAGCTAATTACATCTTTCCATACTTGTCTACCCTGTTGGGAAAAATGTTAAAGAAGGGAATTCAAACATCCTGTATTGCATTTAGTAATCTCAGAAAGATACCTACTGAGCATTAACTAAATCACTGATGTGCCATCCAATATTACCACTTACTTTTTACAAAGAGACACAATAAATATACTCAGGAAATACTATGAATATAGTAGGTGCTTAATTCTACAGTTGTTCAGTGCTTCCATTATTCATGTGGTTGAAAATGTCTCTCTCTCTCTCTCTCTCACACACACACACACACACACACACACACACCTTCCCACTCCAGTACAATGTAGATTTATATAGAGGGTTTAACAAAATCACTAACATAGGGAAAAATTCTACTATTTGATCCACGAGGATTTTGCTCCAGTGTCTCTTCTCCCTCTATGTGCAGATATTTCATTTATGTAAATAGGATTCAATGCATGTTGGGTTGGGGAATATTCATGCAGATAATAGGCCAATTCTTTTCTTTATGATAGATATTGATAATATTGCACGTGTCCACAGGGAGGTCACATTCAAAAATACTACTGGCCTTTCAACAGGAGCCCCACACCTGCATCTGAAGACAGAATTTTCTCCATACCAAAAGTCAAATACATCTCTGCTAAAATTATAACAGGTCATGTGTTTTAAGAAGGGTATATTAAATGCATATAAAATACTCTCCATTTGCAAACTGATTTTACAGCTTTATTTTATTTAGAATATTTTCCCTTTTTCTTTAATTGTTTAAATGAAAGAATGAAAGAATACATTTAATGTATACTTCAAATCTCTTGGAATAAGAAATGTTTGTGCTGTCACGGAATGCTGTGCTAGTCAAAACTGTTGCCATGGTTTGCTTTCTGTGCACTAAGGGTCGAACAATTTCCTCTTTTTATCTTTTGGATGACAAACAGATTTAAAGTACGAACTCATTCCCAACAGATCAAAATGAATTGCACTGATTCAGTTAACGTAATGCATTTTTTTAAGAAAGCCATTCACTCTTACCAAACACAAAGAAAAGGTATCAGAGATAATTCAGCCCTTTCGCATCCATCTGGAATCATTGACTTAAAAGGAGTTACACAGGTGTAAGTCAGGCCAGAATTCCACTGACAGGCATTGCCAGATAACACTGTTCTCAGATATTAAAATATTGCAGTTCTCTACACAGCCTCCAGATGTAAGCATTTTCACAGGATGTCACTTTTAAACAATATCAGGCTCTTTCACCACTGCTATTGTAAACCTACAAAATTACATATTAGTAGGTTCAAGTTTTTTGGTGATTCACACCCTGTGCAAACCTGATGACTTCAAAAGAATTATACAGAGCTTACATCAATATAAAAATTGGCTCCTTGCCTATAAAGAAACCACTAATTTCAGGGCAGTTAGAGTTGATTTTAGCCAAAGCCTGTTTGGTTAGTGTCTTTTATCAAAAATAAAGAAAAGTTTTCAATCAAAGAAATCTCCTGCATCCACAAGATCAATAACATTTACATACTATTGCTTTTAAATCAAAAAACAAATAACTCAGTTGCTTCTCCAAGAATGTATTTATTCATAGTTTTGCAGATGTGTAGTACCTTCCATCTAAGAACCCAAAACTCTTTACAGATTTTACCATACTTAGTCTCACAGCACTCCTAGGAGGTAGGTAAATATTGTCATCATCATTTTATAGATGTGGAAACTGAGGCACATAGGTAAGGCCAACATTTTTTTTTAAAGTTTCACATGCCTCAATTTTGGGGTGAACCAAAAATTTCAACTGAACTAACAAAACAAAAACCAATTATTCGCTCAGCTCTCCTATAGAGGAACTAGAAAGTTCCGTGCCCCTATTTCTTCTAAGTGTGTGGCTGATGCTTGCACTTTTCCATACACACATTGCACACCTATGCAAGGTCAGTCATAATATGGCCCACAGTATTTAACTACTGGGCCTCTTAATTATAATGGGGCAGTTTGTGACTGCTCAGTTGTAGCATTTGCTGTAGCAGAAACAATATTATATTCGAAGAACAATTAGAGCTTTATAACTTTAAAGAATCTGTATAAATATAGGATACATCTAGCTTTTTTTTTAAACAGAGATCAAACTGCAAAAGCTAGATGTCAGGTTAACTCATTCTGGTTCAGACAAGTATCACATAATTGGAGGAGCTGTTTGCATCTTGATATTATTGAAAATATTTCCCTTTTTGTACTACCTAATAGGAGAACTTGTCAATAAATCTTCTTTTACAGGATCTATTTGTTCATTCTTCCCATGAGCATACTGAAAGAATTTATACAAATACTCAAGACAAGTCTGCATCAACGATGACAACAATTTACAGGAAAAGCGGCCTGTAATACCTCAACTCTGTATAAAAAATTGTAATATGAAGGTAACACTGTAGATCTGGCGGAGAAGTCAGAGACAGAGATGAAAACACAGGCATTGGCATCAATCACAGCTCAGAGGGTCAGATTCTGATACCCATATGCAGGTCAAATAGACATTGAAATGAATGGGACTACCTGTAAAGTAAGGTGTTACTCCACACAAGTAGGCATACCAGAATCTGGCCCCTATTTAGTACATTCCTGGGAATGATTCAGCACTCAGTAGTCTCCCGAGAATCACAAAGTTTTGGTTTTAGGCTATTTTTTACAACTATAAGACTTTATTTATTGTTTTCATTTACAGTTTTTCCACAGAAAGGAAAGTTTACTTCTACCAAAAAGGTGTGCATATGTGCACACGTCCACACATGTGCTTGATACCTTTTTTGTAAGGCAACTGTACAAGTAGATGTTCCTAAAGGTAAATATATATTTTTCTGCTACCTATGGTTGAAGACAGAAAGAGTACAAAGTAATTGACAGGCCTATCTAGCTCTACTCTTTTCAGTTAGAAGAAACTTTTCTTTTTTTGATGGATCACTTGTGTAACAATTAGCCTCCTTTCCCCCTCGGCCTGCTCTACAGAGGGCTGCAAGTAAAAATGAGTCAGTCCAAGTTTCTTTTCTTTTAATCTGTGCTGTGCAAAAACTCTTGAGGGAAGAAAATAGAGCTGTCTGTGAAAAGAAAAGGGCTGTGTTTCAGGCCAGACAGTTTATCTGATTAAGGAAAGAGAAGGTTGCTTTAGTTAGAGAGTAACTGCCCAGCATAGTACAGTAGGGTCCCGAAACAAGATTTCGGCAGCTCTGTAACTTGCCTTACAACAGTTGAGAAATAAAGAGAATGTTTCAAGTCCCTTGATGCTATTATTGATTCATGACGGCAGTTATTTTGCACTTTGTTTGGCCCAGTTTCATACAATAAACTATAAACAAAGAGTCAGCTAGAGCCAACTGGAGCTGGCAATAGCTGCATGAGATGCAGTTGTGGTAACTCATCCCATAATGAAGCCAACTTTGTGGGCATTAAAGGAAGATCATGTGTGTTTTGGCAGATGTAGGAGAACTATGGGAGAATAGCTACACAAATCTAAGTCAGAAAAGTATTGTACAATGTGCATTAAAATAGGCAAACTTCAAAATAAACACACAGGACCAAATTCTGCTCGGTTACACCAGGGCATCCGCATTGACTTAACTGGAGCTGCACAAGGTTAAGCGACAGCAGAATTTTTCCCAAGCGCTAAGTTCATCCACTGATTTAAATGGCATTCCTCCAGAGCTGTATTTGGACCCTTAAGCCAAGTTCCGCACTCAGTTACAACCCCACAGTCCTACTGAAATCAATGGGATCACAAGGTGCAAATGAAGGTTGAATCTGACCCATTAGAGACACAGAAACCAATGCTTTGTTAATCACCAAGAATGCAATAGGGGAAAATACATAATCCATTTAATTCCTTGGGTCTAGGAGTCAAATTTTTATGGCACAAAGCTCCCCAGCAGTAGTGGGTGAGCTGACATTAAGGATTACAGCAGAAAGATTCAATATTTGCACACAAGTTCAAGGATGTTGTGTAATAAAGAAAGGAAGACTATGCTGCAGTGTGACAAGTACAGCCTTATTTTTTCTTGTCCACCTTCACAGTTATTTAAGACAACGGCGTTGAAAGTTTAGAAAGAAAAACTTCTCGACTGAAGACATGTCATATTGTCCCTTTATCCTATCTTAACCCTTACCTACAGAGACATTTACAAATGTATACAAGTTCCTCTAAATTAATTTAGTATGATTCAATATTTAAGAAGTTAGTACGGTCTTCAGCAACTTCACACTTCAAAACAACAAATATGTAAGATTAGGTCAGTTCCATGACACAGAAAATTATTAGTTAAATAGATGATAGGGTTTTATTTGCTCACTCCTCAGTGCTTTGGGGAAATGTTAAATATTAACAAGGTCCTTAAAGTTGTGAACTTTATCCTTCTCCCTTCCGTTAGAACTGCTGACACCTAAGTAGAAGTAATTAAAGCTGGTCAAATTACGCAATAGTGAATCATACCGGCTGCAAATTTAGCCTTTTTCTCCTATTCATAAATCATTCACAAACTGATCCTGATTTCTAATCTATTTGATACCCAGACCTGTTACCCTGTTTCCCCGAAAATAAGACAGTGTCTTATATTAATTTTTGCTCCCAAAGATGCGCTAGGTCTTATTTTCAGGGGATGTCTTATTTTTCAGAAATGAAAAATGCCTTATTATCGGTGGATGCCTTATTATCGGGGAGGTCTTATTATCGGGGGGATGCCTTATATTACAACGAGAGGCAAAACTGTAAGTAGGCCTTATTTTCGGAGGATGTCTTATTTTCGGGGAAACAGGGTAGCTAAATACTTTGGCTGAACAATTTTTCAGCCTATGCATTTTTCACAAACTATTCTCTATTCATGGTGTGTGATTCATGGTGTTTTGGCTTGAAAAGGAGCTGTTCCACAAATATTCATGCAAATAAAATCCAATCACACAATTGTTTGTGATAGCAAACAACAAGGGATCATGAAAATAGTCAAATAAAACAGCAGTTTTGAATCTGAATGAAGGTCTGAGTACTGTTCTTCAGTAATTAGCCAGTTCTAATAGCCACTGATCTCTGTAACATTTTGATCAGAATAGACCAGTTACCCTCTTTATTATTTCTTTGTAGTGTCAGACCAATCCCAGCATCTTCATCATATAGACAGGTCCCAATGTGGCTGCATAAGGAGGTTTTTAGTGATCTAAAAACCAAAACGGATATATACAGGAAATGGAAGGAGGGGCATATCACCAAAGAAATATACATGGAACAATATAAGGAAAACCAAGGCAAAAAATGAGTTACAGCTGGCAGGAATCTTAGACACAACAAGAAGGGATTCTTCAAATATCTCAGACAAAAAAAAAAGATCAAGGATGGTATGGGCCTGCTCAATGGAGAAGGTAAAGGAAGATGATAGAAAGGCAGAGCTGGACAATGCTCATTTTGTTTCAGTTTTCTCACAAAAAATAACAGAATCATAGGACTGGGAGGCACCTCAAGAGGTCATCTATTTCAGTCCCCTGCCCTCATGGTAGGACTAAGTATTATCTACACCATTCCTGACATGTGTTAGTCTTGCTCTTAAAAATCTCCTATGATGGAGATTCCACAACCTCCCTAAGCAGTTTATTCCAGTGCTAAACAACCCTGACAGTTTTTCCTAATTTCCAACCTAAACCACCCTTGCTGCAATTTAAGCCCATTGCTTCTTGTCCTGTCCTCAGACATTAAGGAGAACATTTTTTCTCCCTCCACCTTGTAACAACCTTTTATGTACTTGAAAACTATTATCATGTCCCCTCTCAATCTTCTCTTCTCCAGACTAAACAAACCCAGTTTTTTCAATCTTCCCTCAGAGCTCATGTTTTCTAGACCTTTCATCATTTTTGTTGCTCATGTCTGGACTTTCTCCAATTTGTCCATATGTTTCCAGAAATGTGGCGCCTAGAACTGGACACAATACTCCAGTTGAGGCCTAATCAGCACGGAGTAGAACAAAAGAATTACTTCTTGTGTCTTGCTTACAACACTCCTGCTAATACATCCCAGAATGATGTTTGCTTTGTTTGCAATAGTGTTACAATGTTCACTCATATTTACTTTGTGATCCACTATAACCCCCAGAACCCTTCTGCAGTACTCCTCCCAAGGCAGTCATTTCCCATTTTTATGTGTGCAGCTGATTGTTCCTTGCTATGTGGAGTACTTTGCATTTGTCCTTATTGAATTTCATCCTATTTACTTCAGACCATTTCTCCAAATCATTTTGAATTTTAATCCTATCCTCCAAGGCACTTGCAACCCTTCCCAGCTTGGTATCATCCACAAACTTTATAAGTGTACTCTCTATGCCATTATCTAAATTATTGATGAAGATATTGAACAGAACAGAATCCAGATCCCTGCATAAGAACAGCCATACAGGATCAGACCAAAGGTCCATCTAGCCCAGTATCCTGTCTTCTGACAGTGGCCAATGCCAGGTGCCCCAGAGGAAATGAACAGAAGAGGTAATCATCAAGTGATCCATCCCCTGTCACCCATTCCCAGCTTCTGGCCCCTATGGGACCCCATTTGATATGCCTTTCCAGATTGACTGTGAACCACTGGTAACTTCTCTCTGGGAACAGTTTTCCAACCAGTTGTGCACTCACCTTATAGTACCAGCTAAGTTTTATTTCCCTAGTTTGTTTATGAGAAGGTCATGCGAAATAGTATCAAAAGCCTTATTAAAGTCAAGATATACCACATCTACTGCTTCCCCCTGAGCCACAAAGCTGGTTATCCTGTCAAAGAAAGCTTTTAGGTTGGTTTGACACAATTTGTTCTTGACAAATCCATGCTGACAGTTACTTATCCCCTTATTATTATTTGAAAATTGATTGCTTAATTATTTGCTCCATTATCTTTCCGGGAATTCAAGTTAAGTTGACTGGTCTGTAATTGCCCGGGTTATCCTTATTTCCCTTTTAATAGATGGGCACTCCTTAGTCAGCTCTTTAAGTATTCTAGGATGTATTTCATCAAGCCTTTGTGATTTGAAGATATCTAACTTCTCTAAGAAATTTTTAACTTGTTCTTTCCCTGTTTTAGCCCCTGATCCTATCTCATTTTCACTGGCATTCACTATGTTAGATGTCCAGTTGCTACTAAGATTTTTGGTAAAAAGCTGTTTTTTGTTGGCAGCACTTCTGCCATTTCCACATTTTCTGTTATTGTTTCCCACCCACATTGAGTAACAGGCCTCCCTGTTCTTGGTCTTCCTCTTCCTTCTAATGTATTTGCTTCTATGATCTTGGTTTACTTTCTTTAGCTTAGGAACATTGCTGACACAATGCAAGATCGCGGCCTGCCCGGACCCTAATTGTCACCCACACTCTCAATTTTGTAATTGAATGTGGCTTTGCGATTTTGACCTAGCCTGGCCCCATACTGATCTTTGACTCTTTGGCCCAGGTACTGAGCACCTCACTTTGTGTCCAGTGGCCACTTATGACCTGCCCTGACAGATTGCTCAGACCATCCCGAGGCTTCTACCTTCCACCAATCCATCAACAGATGATGGATGGACTAAAGCCAGCTCCTATCCACTTTTCCCAGGGGGAATGAGCTGCCTGTTTGCAAATGGAAAACAGGCAAATGGGAAACAAAGTGTGGGCCCTGTGTGAGCAGCTGGTTCGGTCACAGAACCATGCCAGGCAACTCATGTCTTCAGTAGAAACCCTCTGAGAGCAACTTGTGTGTTCGCAAGGAGAGGCAGCTGCCCGGTGAGCTCAGGTAGAGCACCCCCTCCTATACAGGGCCCCATGATGCCACCATACCCACCCACTGCCCCCGGGCCCATGGAACCACACTCTGAACCAATCCAGGTGGATCTAGGCCACAAATGTCAGACTCTGGAAGAAAAGGAATACCATTGGCAATTTAACCTCTATTTCTACTGCAGAACATTGGGACATTTACTTGCTTCCTATCCATTCAGGCCATCATAAAACTTCCCTCACAGCCTGCCACTTTTACTACTGGCTCTGCATGAGGGCCAAAATTCAAACCTATGTGAGCTCTATGCCTGCACCAAGACACAGAGAACCAAACCCATTGGTACTTTGTTACCCCTAGAAACACTTACAAAGTCGTGGACATCGATTTTGTTAGACTTCATCTTGGAACCCCCTGATTCTGACAATCACACTATCATCATGATGGTCATGGACCATCTGCAGAAAATGGCCCACATCATACCCTGCAACTGTGATGTTACTGGCCAACTCTTGATAAGACATGTTATTTGTCTTCATGGGCTCCCAGATCACATGGGCTTAGATTGAGGCTTCCAATTCACCTCACTCTTCTGGCACAAAATCCTGCAATTATTGGACATCCATACTTCTAACTCCACTGCATACCACCCCCAAACAGATGGGCAGACTGAGAAGGTGAACCAGGTACTGGAGCAGTATCTCAGATGATTCATTAACTATCACCAAAACAACTATACCACCTCTGACCACTTTCCACGTTTTCCTACAACAATGCGGACCATGCCTCAATAGTATGGAGCCCCTTATTTGCAGATTAGGGGTTGCGCCCCAATTCCATCCAACACTACCAGTAACCTCACTGAACCTAGGTGCCACCAACTTGGTCCAACAAATTCATCATATCAGAAGGAACTTAAAGACCATCTAAAGAATGTGAAGAGAGCTTACAAATGGTATGCTGACCATGCCCCAGCCTTCTTCATGAGCCAGAAAGTCTGGCTGTCTTCAAAGCATCTTCATCCAGCAGACCCTCCTGCAAGCTGGACCACCAGTTTCTAGGACCTTCCCATATTTGACAGCACATCAACTCAGTCACTTTCAAATTACAGCTTCCCCAATCCCTCATGATTCACACCATATTCCGTATGTCCCACTCCCTCCTAAAACCTTACACTGAACACCCCTTCCCTGGACAAATCACTTCTCCACCTCCATCACTCGAAGTCCGGGACCATGAAGAATATGAAGGTGCACACCATCCTTGATTCCAAATGCCCCCGAGGACATCTGTACTACCTTCTAAATTGGGAAAGATATGGACCCAAAGAGCACACTTGGGAACCTGCCTCCTATGACCACACCTCAGGCTTGGTGAGAGAATTTCATAAGACTTATCCAGATTGGTCAGCCTGGTTTCATCCTGAAAAGGAGAGGGAAGGGGTAAAGACGGTGATAAAAGAACCCACAGGTCTAGAACCAGGATCTGAGCCAGTTGCTGCTTTCTCTTCACCACCAGGGGCCCAGGTAGGGTTGCCACCAAGAAGGACTGAGAGACTCAATCCTGCAGGAATTCCTGCCTTAAGGGATGTGAGAAACAGCTCTCCATGATTCCCTGATTTGCTGTCAGTCTCCATATAAACCAGGAAGCCATATCTGGGAGTTGGGTGAGCAACACAGACCTCTGGTGTGCTTCTGCCTCAGACCCCACTTGCTCTTCCTCACTGTGACTCACCTGCCTCTTAGACTCTTGGCTCTCGACCTTAGCCCAGATCCTGACTCTGATTTTGGTTTAATGTTTTTGGCTTAAGATCAGACTGACCCATGCAAGACCCTGGCCTGGCCTGACCCCGATTTTCACTCACACTCTCAATTTGGTAACAAATTCTGGCTTTGCGATTTTGACCTGGCCTGACCTCAGACTGATCTTCAACTTTTTGGGCCAGATACTGAGCACCCCAATGCCACAGGCTGCCAAGACATTGCCCTGCCAACCTGTGTTTGTTAGAAGCAGGTCATGTGCAACTAAGCTCAGGCCACTAATGTACAATTATGGAAGAGGTTTTTAAAAGGTATAGATCACTTTTTGAATCTAAGGGCAACCCAGGATCTACCCTGCCCCTTCCCCGAGGCCCCGCCCCTCCCCGAAAGCCCTACCCTGCTCACTCAATCCCTCCCTCTCTCTGTGGCTTCCTCTCCCCCACCCTCACTCACTTTCACTGGACTGAGGCAGGGGGGTGAGGTTCGGGGTGGGGATGGACTCTGGGCTGGGGCCAAGGGGTTCGCAGTGTGGGAGGGGCTCTGGGCTGAGCCTGGGGCAGGAGTGTAGGAGGAGGTGAGGGGTGCAGGCTCTGGGAGGGAGTTTGAGTGCAGGAGGGGGCTCTGGGCTGGGGCAGAGTGTTGGGGTGCAGGAGGAGGTAGAGGGTGCTGGCTCTGAGAGGGGATGAGGGTTGGGCTTGGGGTACAGGAGGGGGTATGGGGTGCTGGCTCCAGGAGGGGGCTCAGGGATGTGGGTTGTGGTGCAGCCTCCCGCTGGGCAGCACTTACCTCTAGTGGCTCTCGGTTGGCAGTGGGCACAGCGAGGCTAAGGCAGGCTCCCTGCCTAACCCAGCCTCGCACCACTCCCAGAAGGCGCCAATGTGCCCCTGCGGCTCCTGGGGGGAATGGGGCACATGTGGCTCCGCGCGCTGCCCCTCTCTGGAAGCACCACCCCCCAGCTCTCCCGGCCAATGGGAGCTGTGGGGGCGGTGCTTGCAGACAGGAGCAGCGCATGGAGGGAGACCCCTGCCTCCCCACACCCGAAGCCACATGACTGTGCTGGCCACTTCTGGGAGCAGTGTGGGGCCAGGATAAGCAGGGAGTCTGACTTAGCGGCAGCCACACCGCACCACCGGAGATCACGATCGACTGGAAGATCCTCTAGGATCGACCAGTCGATTGCAATTGACCGGTTGGTGACCACTGGTATAGAGTGTTAACTAATGGAGGTACAAAGGAAAAATATTATGATGTATCAGGAAAGAATTACTTGCACAGTGTATTATATAACTCCCTCCGCACCACACTGAAAATGTACCTCAGGCCTAAAGTTAGAAGCACACATTTTGCTATCACTGTAATATGCTTCTTAATCTACTGCAATATATAAAGGTTCCCCTTGAGCTTTAGCATATATCTACATTGACACAGCATTCAGATCATACTAATCCTTCGTTAATCTTTTAACACACAATTTCCTACTGTTTGAGTATCGCTTTCAGTTTCTTAAATATCATCTCGTACATGATATTAGTGTCCTCTGCTGTAAATTTCTATAACAACAGTCTAAAGGAGAATAGCTCCTATATTTTTATGGTCACGTTTTACACTTGCAGCTTGTCACACAGAATTTTCATTAACATCACTGGAAAATCTCCATGAAGTCTAAGTGTAATGGAAAGGAGAAATGTGATAATATGTAACCAAAAGATTAATATTCCTACATTTTGAAAGAAAAAAGAATATTTTACCTTATTATTTCTTATTTATTATCATTTTGCAATTTGTGAATCACTCTTCACATCCAGAAGTCATTAAGTAGATTGACAAAAACTTTCAACAATGGATCCTTCTTCAGTAAAAGATACAGCAGTTCATTACAGAGTCAGTTGCAGATAATAAACAGCTCTATTATCCATTGTTCCCGGAAAAATACTGAATGCAAACAAACAAACAAAAATCCATGAATTTCCATCAACTCTTTTCACTCCCCTTTTGTGTCATGTTCTGAAGGCATTTATACTGAATGAGCTTACTGTCAGGAATATTCATAAAACAGTACATTTTCATTTTGTGGGAAGGAAATTTTAAATTTACTTTTCATGAGTATTCATACTAGAGTACTCATTCTAGAAGTCACAGTCATCCAACCAGGGAACAGAAGCCATATAACTTTGGTGACCAATTATACTGCTCAAATTTCAAATATCAAATATTTGCAAAGAACTGTTCATGAATGAGCTTCAGACCAAGAATAATTCAGACATTATTGTGCAACTAATGTCAAATAATAAATTACATTCAAGAAAATCATGGCCTGCCTGTGGACAATTTGCCAACAGAAACATCAAGTGAAATTCATGGAATAAGTTATGTTACAAATTATTCAGCCACTTCTACTTCCAGGCAAATGGGGTTCTACAGTCTGGCCAAGATTTTCAGAAGTGATTAATAGTTTTTGTTTCCTCAATTTTCAATCTTCATTGTTAGATACATTAAAGGAGCATGCCTTTCAGAAAGGGCTGAACATCAGATCCCTCTAAAGCAGAGATCAGCAACCTTTGGCACACGGCCCGCCAGGGTAAGCAGGCAGGCCAGACTGGTTTGTTTACCTGCCGCGTCCGCAGGTTCGGCCGATCGAGGCTCCTACTGGCCGTCCAAGGCCAATGGGGGCTGCAGGAAGCAGCGCGGTTTGCTGTCCCAGGCCAATGGGGGCTGTGGGAAGCAGCGCGGGCCGAGGGATGTGCTGGCCACCGCTTCCCGCTGCCCCCATTGGCCTGGAGCGGTGAACCGCGGCCAGTGGGAGCCGCGATCAGCCAAACCTGCGGACACGGCAGGTAAACAAACTGGGCCGCGTGCCAAAGGTTGCCGATCCCTGCTGTAAAGTGTCTCTAGATGGACACCCAAAAATCAAAATCACCAAAATCACCAGTAATTTTTTGAAATCTTGGATAATGGATTTTTAACCTTCTCAACAATGATTTAAAATATCACTTTAATTCAGGCACAAAAGACAACAGCTCACTCTTGATATTTTTCTAAGTGTTGAAAATCTGTATGTGCATGGAACTTCCATTGGCAATTCACTTTATAACAATGGGAGTTGCATGTGTGGACTAAGGTGATAATTTGACCTATTGAAGTCCTAAAACTGGATCATCATTTCCTATGGGGCAAAGAGGACAGTTGTCCCCCGACCTTGGTTTGCCCTCTCTAGACTTTTCATAAGTCTATTTGCTTCGCTTTCCATCCGACCCCACCCCAATTTTGCAGACTATAACATAATCACATATAAATGTTCTATAAGCTGACACAACTTTGCCCTCACCTCTCCCTGTGTTTTTTCCAAAATTACGCCACTGCCTAAAACTATCAAAAAACAGTTTTTTTGGGGGGGAAGCAAATAAACCTAATATATACCTTCAGTTAACATTATAAATAAAACGTCTGTGATATTTTTCTCCAGCACACATTCTTGGGCTGTTTGAGCCCACGTCTGTCACATGTTAATTTGAGGGTGCTGGATGCTTTGTTTTCCTCAAGCAGGATTTTGTGTGCGACAACTATTGAATTAAGTGAGAAACAAGCTCCAGTGACACATAAAAAAGCCTGACCATAATGTCATTGACATGGGTTGTAGCGGGGTTAGATGTAATATTAAAGACTGAAGAGCATCACCTCCATCACAGTTCACAAAGAAAATAAGAGAGAAAACAAGAAAAGGAGACCCCCAGAAAAGTGGTTTTGGAGTGACTTATTGTTACCCAATGATCAAATCCCTGATCCCTCTGTTTCAAAAGCAAATACCAACCAGACAAGATTCACATCATTTACTACTTTCAGAAACATTTCTAGTTTCTCAGCATATTCTTCAGTATATTTAGAATGAGATTTCGACAGGACTTTCAAGTTTATGAGTGAAAAGTAACCTCAATTCCCCTTAGCACAAAGCCCAAGTCACCTGGCTCTGCATGTATATCTCCATGTAGCAGAGAATTCACACAAGCCATAGAAATGCAATGGCTAACTTCAAAAGAATAGCTGGACCCTAAAGAAAGTTTGTGAGACTTTAGCCCTCTCAAACCAAAACCATAGCCTAGGTTTAATTATGGCCCTCAACCAGTGCTAGCTGATATAAGATTATCAGGGAAGTAGCAATTTTTATCATGGTGGGCACAGTTAAAAAATTATTTTACCTTTCAACCAATTGAGCTGAGGGGTGAAAACATTATCTATTTTTATCTATATTACTGTATCCATTAATATAGCTTGCTTTTGAAATATTTTAGTTAGGCAGCAGCACCACCATAGTTAAGTTTCATAGAATCATCGATTCATAAAAATGTAGGGTGGAAGGGACCACAAGTCATCAAATCCAGTCCTGTACACTGAGACAGGACCAAGTATACCTAGACCATCCCCAACAGGTGTTTGTCCAACCTGTTCTTAAAAGCCTCACTTATAGAGATTCCACAACCTTAAGCCTATCCAGAAATTAACTACCTTTATTGTTAGATAGGTTTTCCTAATATCTAACCTAAATCTCCCGTGCTGCAGATTAAGCCCATTACTATTGTCCTACCTTAAGTGGACAAATGATTGCTGTTCTCTTTATTACAGCCTTTAACATATTTGAAGACTGTTATCGGGTCCTCCCTGAGTCTTCTTTTCTGAACACAAAACATGCCCAGTTTTTTAACCTTTCCTCATAGGTCAGGTTTTCTAAATCTTTTATCATTTTTATAGCTCCCCTCTGGACTCTCTCCAATTTGTCCACATTTTTCTTAAAGCATGGTGTCCAGAATTGGACACAGTACTCCAGATGAAGCCTTACTAGTGTCAAATAGAGAGGAATCTATGGCTAGGTCTACACTGGGGTGGGCTGGAATCGATTTAAGATATGCAAATTCAGCTACACGAATTGCGTAGCTGAATTTGATGTATCCGAGCCGACTTACCCCGCTGTGAGGACAGCAGCAAATCGACCGCTGCAGCTCCCCCATCGATGGCGCTTACTCCTACCTGCGCTGGTGGAGTATGCACGTCGATTCAGGGATCGATTGTCGCGTCCCGATGAGACACGATAATTCGATCCCCGAGAGATCAATTTCTACCCGCCAATCCAGGCGGGTAGTGAAGACAAGCCCTTAGTCTTACATACAACATTCCTTTTGCATCACGACATCTGTTTAAAGGTCAACCTTTCTAAGTCTTCTAAATTAGACATGCTTAGTTGGATTTCTTTGAAATTTGGTACAGGTTGGAGTTGGTGACCCAAATTTGGAGTCATATGAGCCAGGGTTTCTGGAGATATAAGCCACCCCCAAAATAGCCAATTTTTAAACGTTTCCACATGCTGGTTTTGGTTTGGGTTTTTTGCCCACAGCTTAGGGTTACCATATTTCAAGTTCCCAAATAGAGGATACTGGCTGGGAAAGGCAGAGCTGGAGGGAGAGGAGAGGTACAGTTTCTTCTGTACAGTTTCTTTCTACTTTGAATATCTAATATTTATACATAACAAGTGTAATGGCCTCAAAAACAAATGTAAATAAAATTTAAATGTACCTTTTTACATGCAGTCAGTACTTTCCTACTGCGTTTCTTCCTGTTGTGCCCAGACATATTTCTCTATAGAGTGTATCTTTCTCAGCAGTGGTTGATTGTTCATCAAGAAGCCATGAAAGTCTTCAGAAGATGTGTGCCTGAAGTTGTACTGTACAAGTAGGATCCCTTTCAGTGATTCAACAGTCAAAATCATGCCATCCTTACTTCTGCACTGCTGCTAACGGCAGCACTGCCTTCAGAGCTGGGCTGCCAGCCAACAGCCACCACTCTCCGGCCACCCAGATCTCTTGGCAGCACCACTGCCAGCAGCAGTGCAGAAGTAAGGGTGGCAATATCATACCACACCACCCTTACTTCTGCTGGGGGTGGTGCTACCTGCAAAGCTGGGCCCCCAGCTAGCAGCCGCCATTCCCCAGCCACCTATACTATTTCTTTTATCTTTTTTACAGTGCAAATATTTGTAATAAAAAATAATATAAAGTGAGCACTGTACACTTTGCATTCTGTGTTGTAATTGAAATCAATATATTTGAAAATGTAGAAAAAACATCCAAAAATATGTATAATAAATTTAAATTGGTATTCTATTATTGTTTAATAGTGTGATTAAAACTGCAATTAATCATGACTATTGTTTTAATCTCGTGATTAATTATGGTTTTTTTAAACCATTTGACAACCATAATTTTTTTGCCACTGAATTTTATTTATAGGTAGATTACATGAAATATTGTTTATATTCTATGGGCATAAAATAGTATTTAAATACCTCCAAAAATAAGAATTTGAAAATATTGCATATCTGATCCTGTTAAGGTACCATGCTCCAGGTGAGTGCAGTTATTGCAGATGACTTGTCTACTTTAGCTATAGTTTCACACATATACATACAGGAAAGTACTACAAAGCAGTAGTTCAAACACAGAGGCATTCCTCTTTATT
The DNA here is from genome assembly GCF_013100865.1 of Trachemys scripta elegans. Taxonomy (NCBI): domain Eukaryota; kingdom Metazoa; phylum Chordata; order Testudines; family Emydidae; genus Trachemys; species Trachemys scripta. The sequence goes on along the minus strand of NC_048302.1, from coordinate 84,225,480 downwards.
TTTCTTTGCTATGAATTTTTCATGGTAACTTGCTATGACTTGTTTGGAAGAAGCTGGATTGTAGCTTGGATAGATTTTGACAATTTGATGTAAATATTTTTAACCTGTGTGACAGGTGATTTCTTAATCTGCACCGTACCTAACTAATCCAAAAAGAATGACTTAAGGCTACAAAGAATCACTAGATTAACTGAGTAAACCAGGGATTTAACATTATCTTTATGTGCAATATCTGTAAAAACACTGGTGGAGGGGCTTCACCTTACATTAAAAAATGATAGTTGAGAAAACTTGAGGATAGGAATTACATCCAAATCCAAGGGACTACAAAACACAGAGGTATACTTAATAAGCTCCATATTTTTATACCAAACTGTTTGAGCATATTAAACACTGACCAAAGCATAAGAGAAAATTTTGTTTTTAATATCCTTGGCTGTAAAATTAAGAGAAAATTAATTAAATGCTAAAAGAATTAAACGGGAGGACACTTCTATCCTTTCTGTCAACTATTCTTTGGCAGGATTGTCCCCTCCCTCAGCAAAATCCAAGGGAGGAGGCTTACGAGGAGGAAAACTTCAGAAGGGTTTACCTTGAGGGGTTTCTTTCACATTGAGGGCAGATTTGTCCAACATGGAATGAACAGCCTGTAGTAGAGTCCTCAGAGGAACAGATGGCCTAGTGATTACCCATTTTCCAGTTTTTCATTTCCCAGCAGGAAAGGCCTTCACTCTAGTTCCTAACCCATGTATGTGGCTTATCCTCACATAGGTTTTTCAAAGTCCTTTCCCATTCCTCACAGAAAGGTGGTAGGGTGTAAATGGGGTTTATGCCCTCCTGCAGCAAGGGCAGTCAGTAGGGGAGCCCTGGCCCTCCGACTCCACCAGGCTCCAACCCCGGTCCCTGTGAGAAACAATGTCCAGCACTCTTGAGTGCCCCAGAGCTGCCTGCCTGGGTCACTTCCTACCATCCATCTCCCCCAAAGTCTCCAAGTCCAATATAAGATAGTAAAAATAAAAACAAAAAAACTATACTTTCAATCCCAACTGGGCTCTGCAGACAGTCTTCTTGCTCACAAGGGGGGCTTCTTCAGCACCCTTGTTCAGGAACCCTCAAGGTAGGTCAGTCTTCCACCCCCATCTTTCCCCTTCTGAGCTGAGTGGCTCCCTTTTAAGCTTCCTCTCCAGTTGGAGCATGCTACATGGGCCCAGTACTGGGGACAGGGCTACATGGGCCCAGTACTGCCCTTTAACCCCTTCAGGCCCAGTGTAGGGTTTGTACATCCAATCACACCACCCCAGGGAATTCATGCAGATCCTAGGGCATCCAGAAGAGGCCAGGATGTGCACGGAATCCTCCTGCCCTCCACATCCTTGGAGCATGGCTGTAGTGGATGTCTGCTACCAGGAACTCCCCTGGCCACCACTGCTCCTGTTGGGGGAGTTGTCCACCACAGAAGGGGCTCTGCATAAAGGGCAATACAGCCCCAAGTCACTCCTCCATCATGAACAATTTACACAGTCAGCTTCAACTGTTGTTTTATTTACAGTCTTCTACCAGGTATAAATTCCAAGCTATGGCTCATAGACTCATAGACTCATAGACTTTAAGGTCAGAAGGGACCATTATGATCATCTGGTCTGACCCCCTGCATGTTGCAGGCCATAAAACCGTCCCTACCCCTTCCCTGGACTCTGATGTTGAAGTCCCCAATCCTGTTTTAGGTGACTTCAATTGGCAGAAACCCTCCTGCTAGAGATCCCTGCCCCATGCTGCGGAGGAAGGCGAAAAACCTCCAGAGGCTCAGCCAATCTGCCCTGGAGGAAAATTCCTTCCCGACCCCAAATATGGCGATCAGTAAGACCCCGAGCATATAGGCAAGAGTCTCCAGCCTGACCCCTGTCAGCCATTATACAATTTACCTACCATTTCTTGGTTTTCCTTGACTACTATGTTTTACCATTAAACCATTCCCTCCATAAATTTATCTAACTTAATCTTAAAACCAGACAGGTCCGTCGCCCCCACCGTTTCCCTCGGAAGGCCGTTCCAATATTTCACCCCTCTGACGGTCAGAAACCTGCGTCTAATTTCAAGCCTGAACCTCCCCACGGCCAGTTTATATCCATTCGTTCTCGTATCCACATTAGTACTAAGCTGGAATAATTCTTCTCCCTCCCTCGTATTAATCCCTCTAATATAGTTAAAGATAGCAATCATATCCCCCCTCAGCCTTCGCTTTGTCAGACTAAACAACCCAAGCTCCTCTAGTCTCTTTTCATACGACAGGTTTTCCATTCCTCTGATCATCCTAGTGGCCCTTCTCTGCACCCGTTCCAGTTTAAGTTCATCTTTTTTAAACATGGGAGACCAGAACTGCACACAGTACTCCAAATGAGGTCTCACCAGCGCCTTGTACAACGGAAGCAGGACCTCCTTATCCCTACTAGATATACCTCGCCTAATGCATCCCAAGACAGCATTGGCTTTTTTCACCGCCACGTCGCATTGTCGACTCATAGTCATCCTGCGGTCTACCAGGACCCCTAGGTCCTTCTCCTCTTCCGTTACTTCTAACCAATGCGTCCCCATCTTGTAACTAAAATTTTTATTAGTCATCCCCAAATGCATCACCTTACACTTTTTACTATTAAATTTCATCCTATTCCTGATACTCCAATTCACAAGCTCATTCAAGTCTCCCTGCAGGATATCCCTATCCTCCTCCGAATTTACAACGCCTCCCACCTTCGTATCATCCGCAAACTTTATCAGCCCACTCCTGCAATCGGTCCCGAGGTCAGTTATAAATAAATTAAATTTATAAATTAAATAAATAAATCTCCACCATTGGAGATTTTTAAGAGCAGGTTAGCCAAACCTGTCAGGAATGGTCTACATAATACTTAGTCCTACTCTGAGTGCAGGGGACTGAACTAGATGACCTCTCAAGGTCCCTTTCAGTCCTATGTTTTCTTGTTACCCTTTATGTCTCTAGCTAGTTTAATCTCATTTTGTGCCTTGCCCTTTCTAATTTTGTCCTTACATACTTTTGTTATTTGTTTGTAGTCATCCTTTGTAAATTTGACCTAGTTTCCACTTTTTGTAGGACTCTTTTTTGATTTTTAGCTCATTGAAGATCTCCTTGTTATGCAGGGTGGTCTCTTGCCATGCTTCCTATGTTTCCTACGCAGTGGAATAGTTTGCTCTTGTACCCTTAATAATGTCTCTTTGAAAAACTGCCAACTGTCTTCAGTTGTTTTTCCCCTTAGATTTGCTTCCCATGGGATCTTACCTACCAACTCCCTGAGTTTGCTAAAGTCTGCCTTCTTGAAATCCATTGTCTTTATTTTGCTGTTCTGCCTCCTACCATTCCTTAGATCATGACTGCCCAGCTTATCTTAGTATAAGGGGCGGGGGTGGGGAATGCCATGAAATTAGCACGGTGACATTTCATATCCAGTCGGCACTCACTTTGCACTGGGGTAAGGCATCAGTGAATCAGGCCTTGCATCTCAATATCTCAGGCCTGATCTAGACGTAAAACTTAGGTCAACCTAGATACAGCTCTAAGATCTGTGAAAAATTTCATGCCCTGTGCGATGTAGTTAGATCGACCTAACTCCCACTCTAGATGCAGCTAGGTCGATGGAAGAATTCTTCCATCAACCTAGCTACTGCCTATTGAAGGGGTGGATTTACTACAGAAATGGAAAAACTCCTCCTGTCACTGCAGTGTCTATACCATAGCTGCAGCGCTGCAGCTGTGCTGCTGTAGCACTAGTAGTGTAGACATACTCGTAATATACCATTGAGGTTATTGTTCCATGGGCTCTATCTAATGAGCCTCTGCTACTACTGATTCTAAGAACTGTTATGTTCATGGCATACAGACTGGTAGTGAAGGTAGATTAAAAACAAATCACTCTTTAAAGATTGTAACAAAACACTACATTATTTCTTAGAATTCAAAATAATTACACACAAAACCCAAAAAAGAGAGAGAGAAAGCAGGTAGCTTCATAGGGCAGAGAGGCATGACTCACCTCACCGTATTCTAGACTGGGTCTTTCCAGACTGCCTGCTGCCTGACACAGATTGCACTCTTCTCTACACAGCACTTTAGCCTGAAAGCAGGATCAGCAAATCCCAGACACATACTAAAGTGATAGCTTGCAGTTCCAACACAGTCCTCGATACACCACAAACTTTACGTGCTGTGCACCACAATATCTACTTCAGATTATCCTTGGGTGCAGACTGTCTTCTCCCATTCCCACTGCCACAAACCAGACAGGCATTTGAGAATGACTACAGGAATGCATGTAGCTAGGAGCAGATCGCACAGTCTAATGCAGAGGTAGCAACACCAATGGAAAATCTCACCTAGTGCAGAGGATTTACTTCAGGCCCTACATACCCTTTTAAGCCTTAATTCTTGGAAGTGGCATATAGGACCCTGTACTGGTCCTCTGCATTGGAGTGAATTTTGCCATGGTTGATTAAATTACTGCATTTCACTTTCCTATTCTTCTTCCTCCCTAAGTCATTCTTTCCCTTGGCTAGGTCAGCCTGCTATTGAGCCATCATTTGTGATCTTCCAGGATTTGGTCAACAATCCAGAAGGACACTGATATTTTCTGCAATTTTAGATTTACACAAAGTTGTGTTGGCTTAACAATGTGTGTGTTTTTAAACTGGTTTTATTAAACCTGTAGAATCCATTCTGTGGACGCTTTGAATTCAGTTTAAACCTGTGTTATCTTAATTTAGCTTGTGTCAGAAAATTTAGAGTCTACACTGATAAAGCAAGTTTTAAACATACATAAGCATGTTCACAAGGAGGGGGGTTGTGCTAGTTTAATAGTTTTTAAACTGATTTTACTTAAATTGATGCAACTTCTGTGTATAGAGAGGGCCTTGATGCCTTTCATCAATAATTTTAGGTTTGATTATTATTTTTTAAAGGACTTTAGGAAACTCCATTGGGGAGCAGCAGTTCTGCAGTATAAAATGTCTGGCTTACTTGAATGCTAAACACTGTGCAGATCAGCTGCAGTAAGAGCTATCTCAGATGACCCACAAATGACCTCAGCTTTGACCTAGAGGTAACCACCCTCTCTAGGACTAGGCGCTAATTCAATTATCATGTTACCTCATATATCTGTTTCAATGGAAGTGAGGTTCTTTCTATACACAGTTTGGCCTGTGGTTTCTTTAAGTGAATCACTAGGGAATGGGCAGAGTTTTTTCCCAAATCCATTTCATCCATAGTTTCATAGTGAAATCTTGACCCACAAGACACGAAAGAATTATTATTGTCATCGAAGCCACCTAATTCAGATCTTATAGTAGTTTGATTTGTTTGTTGTCTGATTGTTTGTTTTAAACTGGCAGACATGAGAAGGCGGATTATGGGAAAATCATTTGTTACACTTCCCCCCAGATTAAACAGCAACCTGCAGATGACCAGATGAGAAAGTGCTGCATTCCTATGCACTGCTATTCACAGAACTCCACAGTCATTGTCACTATGTTGTTGGTGGAGGCAATCACCATAGGAGATACTGATCAATTCTTATACTGTAAGATCCTTTTAGTCGGGACTATCTCTTTGTATTTATCTGTGCAGCACAATTGGATTCTGATTATGATTGGGTTCTACTGCAATATAAACAATACATAATAATAATATCCACTTGTGCTTTGTTGTGTATCTATAACTTGAACTCTAACTTGTGATGTGCGTTACAACATCTTACTCATTTAACCAAACATTTGTAAGCATGTTTTTAAAAAAAACAGTCATAGGATAGGTAACCAATGAGTCTATTGCTATTATATCTCTAGCTATCTAACAACACAACCTGTTTTGAAATTTTGTTTTATAAACAAGATGTGATTTAGGACTAACTCCAAATTGATTTATACAAAATTTATTTTAGTTCTTTATGAGTCTGGATATAGGGACTTAGGGGATATTCCCCTTAGAATTATAAAAAGAATAGTTGCCTTTGAAGCTAAAATAAACCACATAAATGTACCAAGATTGTGAGGCTATTCCAGATAGTGAGAGATCAAACTGCTATATCTGACAAAGAATGTTTCTTTTTGTTTGTGGCGTTTTCCATTTCCTTCATTACTGAATGCTAGGAGTCTCAGAAGTAAAGGTCCATGCACCTCTATCTGAACACCCAGTATTCCCACTTGTTTTCCTCAGTTCCCAAACCCCTGGATTAGGTTTTAATTTCTTCATTTCAACCTATACAAAAATAATATCTTTTCCTATTAACAGCTCCAAGGCAATTATATGGTTGTTTTGGAAGGAATCTATACTTTTGATTTGTTGGCCATGGAATATGCATAGGGAATCAATCATTAAATGAGGAATCTGGCTCAGGGGATTAAACGAATATCAGTTACTCCCCAGGATGCTATCTGTTTCGTCCTGAAGGACAAAGAATGTCAATAATGTAGTGGTGAAGGGAAGTGGGGGATTACTAACAGGTGGGATCTAGGAAATGGAAACTACTATGAAGGTGTAACTAGCAGTAATGTAGAAATTGTTTATCTATACTGGAAAGGTAAGGGCGTATTTTTCAAACACCTTTCTAACCGCAAAATAAACATGTGCAATACTATTTTTTAAGGCTGTCAATTGCAGTTAATGTATGCAATTAACCCAAAACAAATTAACTAGAATAAAAACAGTCATGATCAATCGCCATTTTAATCGCACTGTTAAACAATAATAGAATACCATTTTAAATGTATTATAAATATTTTTGGATGTTTTTCTACATTTTCGAATATATTGATTTCAAAGTGTACAGTGCTCCCTTTATATAATTATTATATTTGATTACAAATATTTGCAATGTAAAAAAAGATAAAAGAAATTGTAGTTTTCAATTCACCTCATACAAGCCCACTCAGTCCTACTTCTTGTTCAGCCAATCACTAAGACAAACATGTTTGTTTACATTTACAGAAGATAATGCTTCCTGCTTCTTATTTATAATGTCACCTGAAAGTGAGAACAGGCATTCACATGGCACTGTTGTAGCTGGTGTTGCAAGGTATTTACATGCCAGGTTTGCTAAATGTTTATATACCCCCTACATGCTTCAACTTGCAGGCTCTAAAGTTTTAAATTGTTTTGTTTGACTGCAATTATGTAAAAAAACAAAAACAACTCTACATCTGTAAATAGCACTTTCGTGATAGATTGCACTACAGTTCTTGTTTACGGTGCAATTATTTGTAATAAAAAATAATAATGTAAAATGAACACGTACACTGTGTATTCTGTGTTCTAATTGAAATCAATATATTTGAAAATGTAGAAAAACATCCAAAAATATTATAATATATTTAAATTGCTATTCTAGTATTGTTTAACAGTGCAATTAAAACTGCAATTAATTATGACTATTTTTTTAAATCTCATGATTAATTGCGATTATTTTTTAATCTTTTGACAGCCCTAAAATTTTTTCATAATATTACTTTTTAACTGAAGTCATATCCATGCATCTTATATCAGACCATTAACACACATTACAGATAAGATATTCTGGGTAGATTTAAACATCAGAAAATATTACGTTTAATATTTGTACTTTCCACGTTGTTAAGCGGTCCTTATTTTCCTCTCATTCATTCCAGTCTAGTCCAGGACTGTCTCCAGTGATGTCGATGGAGTTAATCCAGTATCTAACTGGTATAAGTGAGATCAGAACCATTGGGCCAGACTCTCAGTCTGGCTCCAGCTATTTTGTGTAGCTGTAGGACACCTGTGACGTGGCGGTGAAAAAAGCCAATGCGGTCTTGGGATGTATTAGGCGAGGTATATCTAGTAGAGATAGGGAGGTCCTGCTTCCGTTGTATAAGGCACTGGTGAGACCTCATTTGGAGTACTGTGTGCAGTTCTGGTCTCCAATGTTTAAAAAAGATGAACTCAAACTGGAACGGGTGCAGAGAAGGGCGACTAAGATGATCAGAGGAATGGAAAACCTGTCGTATGAAAAGAGATTAGAGGAGCTTGGGTTGTTTAGTCTGACAAAGCGAAGGCTGAGGGGGGATATGATTGCTATCTTTAAATATATCAGAGGGGTTAATACAAGGGAGGGAGAGGAATTATTCCAGTTTAGTACTAATGTGGACACGAGAACGAATGGATACAAACTGGCCGGGGGGAAGTTTAGGCTAGAAATTAGACGAAGGTTTCTGACCATCAGAGGGGTGAAATATTGGAACGGCCTTCCGAGGGAAACGGTGGGGGCGACGGACCTGTCTGGTTTTAAGATTAAGTTGGATAAGTTTATGGAGGGAATGGTTTAATGATAAAACATAGTAGTCAAGGAAAACCAAGCAATGGTACATGAATAACATAATGGCCAACAAGGGTCAGGCTAGAGACTCTTGCCTATATGCTCGGGGTATTACTGATCGCCATATTTGGGGTCGGGAAGGAATTTTCCTCCAGGGTAGATTGGCCGAGCCTCTGGAGGTTTTTCGCCTTCTTCCGCAGCATGGGGCAGGGATCACTAGCAGGAGGGTCTCAGCCGATTGAAGTCACTAAAACACAGGACTGGGGACTTCAACGGTAGAGTACAGGGAAGGGTCTTGCGGCCTGCAGCATGCAAGGGGTCAGACCAGATGATCATAATGGTCCCTTCTGACCTTAATGTCTATGAGTCTATGAGTCTATGAGTCTATGCTCCCCTCACTCCATGTGAAGATTATGTCAGGAGCAAAGAGGAGGTATCTAAGAGGTGGTAGAGGGCAAGGCAGAGTGCATAGAGCTCCACTAGCTCCTCAGTCACACAGCAGTTTCTATGAGATTGCTGCAGCCAACGCAACTTGGAACAGCCCTTTGGCCCCTGAATTGCAGAACTTGGCCCAAATTTTTCATGCTTGTAAATTGTAATAGTAGGTGTAATATTATCCATCTAATACTTCCAGCTATTGGTTTAGAAGTGGCATTTCTCACTCAGCTTTGGCACATATCCTTAACATATTCAGTAAGATTCATGGGGACTTTCCATTCCTGTGCTTTTTTTGAAAATATGTTCCTGAATATTACCACTCAGGACTCCTCTAACTCTCTACAAGACTAATACTTGACTAATACTTAAACTAAGTGAGTTTTCCCCACACACCAAAAGAATGTTAGAGCTGACAGAAAAGACAGCCAGTTGACCTCGCCCTTACCCTGTGGATAAAGAACCAAACACATTCATTAATCAGTGCCCAATGAGTGGCTTGTCTTGTTGGTAAATTAATGGAAAACTAAGGTGTAACAAACCTGTTTGCTATTTGTAATTGAGCATGACTTTGTATTGCATTTCCCCCTCAGATCTGCTTAGTGATATGACTTCTATGACAATCAGCTTACCTGGGTAGGAGATTTTATGCACCTGAGCACTCTGCATAGTTTTTATTTTTGATTCAGATCTGAGGTTCACTTTGTCTCCTTAATTTTTTGTAGCTATAAAAGAGGCAGACTGCCACAGTTACCAGGTTGACTGCACCTCTGACCGCTCCTGTGCACTCCTATCAGGTCTCAGGCCGTAAGCCATTATTTCTCTGAGAGTGAAAGCATGCAATTCTCCCTCAGACCTTGAGCTGTAATCCTCAGGTGTTAACTGTGATTACCCCAGCAGGCCTGACATGTTCAGCTCCCTCTGGAAGCTATATCAGTTGTATCCAGTAATCAAACAGCCTCCTTAGGTTATTATTTATTTAGCACAAAAGCATTTAAAAGAAAACAGATCTTAAAATAATAAGCAGTCTATACATTTGTCTCTCTTTACCTAAGCCTTACCTTCCCAGGGAGCTAGGGAAGATCTCAATTGCTTTCAGACATCCCTGCAAGATTTGTGTTAGGGAGGCTACTTGTCCAGCATTAAACTGGATAGTCCTCTTTTTGAGAGAATTGTCCCCTCTCCAGTACTGGAACAAATCTGGATATGGTTTTGTCTGGTATCAGACAGGGGGTTCCACTCTGCCCTCCCCTAGCTCTTAAAAATGAAGCCCCCTAGTGGAATGACCTCACACACACCATCACAACAGTAGGGGTGGGCCCACACCATAGCTAGAAATACCCGAATGGCCACTATTCCAAGAATGTATGAGTGGCCACCTTAACCTGTGTCTCTGTTTGGTCTCAGTATGTTCTCTCTGGGAACAGTATCCTCAACACCTCCTTCTCTGTCTCTCCAGACAATTCTTTTAACCATTTGGTGTCCCTTTTAATCTCTAGGCTCCCAACAGTGACAAAACAGTTGTGAAGGTACTGCCTGGGGCCTGGAAGTAAGTCATTGTTTTAGACTTGTTCCCAAAATGATTAGTTGGGAGGCTGCTTATGTATAGCCATCGAGTTCCTTTCCTGAGTATTTTTCCCACGGCCCCCTATTAAACAAGATGGACAAATTCATAAGGAAAGTATAATAACCTAATATACAGTAGTTTCACCTAATAGTCCAGGTCATGTATAATATCATAAAATGATTACATATCAGTATTCTTAGATCATTATATAGCAGCTCCACAGGTACCACACAGACACTGTAAGTACATTTTAGAAAAAAAAGCCTTAATGCTGAGGCAATTTACTATTTAGTTCACTTTACAACTCCTTATAACAAACAATACTGCACTACTTTGTACACTGTTCTATATGCTAATGGTGTCTTTCATACAAATCAAGTGATTGCTTTTACCTCTGCTCTCCTAATATTTTTTCAGCACTGTTCATTTGCACAGGAATGTGTTGTCTATAAGAACACATCATAGCAATTCTAGATTTTGTGACTTGAATAGAAATCAAGTGTTAATATGTCTGCAATATTTGATCAATAATCAGTGTCACATCCCAGAACACAATGAACAATCAGGGAGAAATCTTGGTCTCACCAAAGTCAATGACAAAATTCCTATAGACTTCAAAGGGGCTATGATTTCACCCCCAATGAGTTCCAGAGTCTATCTCTAATTTACAATCTGGTTCTAGATCTGTCTGTAAATTACCACGGAGACTGATTAAGATGTGAGTGATTTGAAGCAAATGTCATTAGCATTAATGTACCTGTCTCAATGCAACATGTTTTTAAACATATGCCCTAATGAATTGAGATATAATGGTCGATTTATTTTTTTATTTGATACATCACTTTTTAAAGTGTGTAGTCTCCCCATTATATTTCTGGGTAGTAGCATAGATCTATACTAACACACGAAAATAAAAAAGAAATCGAAAGAGATTTTTTAGTAATTTATACCATCCTTTCATGTGGGCTTGTAAATCTTGTTGAAATGGCATCAAGAAATCCGAACATTATTTTTGCTTAGAACAAAACTCCAGCCAAGAGTAATTTAGAGTACTCAACTACAAAAACCACTAGTTGGAGATTAACATCACAAAGTTAGATAATATTAAAATCCATTCCTTTATGTAGTAAAGATAAGTACTCAAAAGTGAAGAAGAGAAATTTAAAAAGTTAAAATAGAAAAAAGTTTTAGGTAGATTTCCTTTGTCTTTAAAGGTTGAAAGGAAAAGTTCAGGTATGGGTGCATTAGGATGTATGTTATGAGGATCTCTTTACTGAACTACTTACAACCTTAATTTAAGTGAAAGTAACTTTTCACTAAAATATTATTAGAGATAAGGTGGGTGAGGTAATATCTTTTATTGGACCAACTTCTGTTGGTGAGAGAGTCAAGCTTTCGTGACACACAGAGCTTTTCATCAGCTCTGTGTAAGATCAAAAGCTTGTCTCTCTCACCAACAGAAGTTAGTCCAATAAAAGATATTACCTCACCCATCTTGTCTCTCTAATATCTTGGGACCAACATGGCTACAACAATACTTTCACAGATGTTCTTCCCCAACACTGGTTTTCCCTCTGCAACAAATGATGGAACATTAGTTGACATGCATACTGCCACTAGCACCCACTCGTGCTCTCCCCTTAGAGCAGAAGTCTCAATCCAGCAAGCACTTAAGCATGCAAGTAACTTTAAGAATATAAATACTGCTATTGAAGTCATTAGGACTACTCAGGTAACTAAAGTTAAGCACATGTTTATGTGCTTCACTGGATCAGAGCCATAGTGTGACCTAAGTATTAATTAATAGAGGGTCAGAATCTTTATCCTTTATTCATACTTAGTACTCACACACATGAGCAGTCACAGTCAATGGTTGCATTATTTGGCCCAGAATAGACCCAAGAAAATAGTGGAATAATGTCTCATGTACATGATCAAAACAATTTTTGATGTGTCCATAATTTCATGTTTGCTTTCCATTAACAGTTGACTAATCATGCTTTACTAGCACAGATACTTATGAAAATCACACTTTTAGCTTGAATCTTAACTGAAAGTGACATTCAGAGGGCTAGCACCATTTATTGCCTTGTGCTGGCCCTCGGGACAGGGGTGAATTTCACCTTGAAAACAAATTTTGAATTGTAAATTTGATAACAACATTCAAAATTCACACCACTGGTTCTGGGCTGGACATTTGTGCAAGTCACATGGTATTGTTTCTATTCCTTGATTGGATGATTTGCATAGCTGACCAAACACAGCAAAAACTTGTAAGCATAAATAAAATATGCAATTTCAGATTTTCACAATAGCCCCAATTCCATACTTTGTTGCACATGAGACCACTGAACCCATAGGGATCTCCAGTGACTTCAGTGTGACTCTAAGTAGGCACAACAGTCTGCTGCCTAATTGCAGGTTCAGGGCCTATGTTGATTAGTTGCATAAGGCAAATACTTAAGTTGGTTATGTAAATTACATCAGTTAGTTCTATAAGTTACAGTGCAAGTTATATATCTGGTTGTTGTGGCAATTTGAACAATGTAGAGGCCAAAAATTATTTGCTGAAGAAAAATCACAAATAATTTACAATAACAAAATAAGTTGAGTACATTTGTTATCTGTCTATAGGCAACTCACAGACAGAAACATGGTAAAATTCAGCTGATAAATTATTCACTGAAAATTATTTTCTCAGCTTTGATGATTAACCATGGCACTGATGAGTGCCTGGGGATCTGATTCTCTATTCTATTCTGTGGCACAAAATTTACACCAATGTAACTCCACTGAAGTTAATCTGGTTACAACAGTGCCAAACTGGTGTAGCAGAGTGGAGAATCTGGCCGAAGGTCTCCATTCTACTTTATTCTAGAAGGAAGGATTTTTGTTTGTATGTATGTTTTACATAAAGTAGACAAGAATGATACAAATCACAGAATCTAGAGATGGAAAAGATCTGTATAGTCATATACAGTTCATCCTTCCTACCAATTCAATATTGTTCTTTACTGTGCAAAGCCTGTCCTGTATGTCATAACTATCTTAAATATTAATTAATACGAAGAAGAAACAAGAGATCTTTTTTTTTCTCTGAGAAGTTGGCTGGTATCCCCCTCCCTATATTTTACAGGGCACCTGTTTTCAATAAGAGAAAAATATGCAGCACAAACTTTGTGAAAGGGAAAAAAATAATCACAGTTTGGTACATCATGGTTTGGTACATTCAGGTTTGTTTTTCCAAAAGAGTTGTGTGGGGTCCATTATGCACAAAATATATGGGATATGGGGGGAAGAGTAAAACTTTAATAATGATTTGTCTACCTGATTTTTATTAATATAATTCTCAAACTCATAGTTTAACATATTCTTATAACTAATCACTTTTGACATTTGGTAGCTCAGAGACCTCATATAAAACAACTTTGCAGATTTTCTAAAAGCTTAATAACCTACTAAATAAGAGAGATCCACGTTGAGGTGAAAAACCATTTTATTAATGGAGGGTCTAATAGACTGACCACCAACCTGAAAGTCAGTGTTGCACATTGAGATCTATGAATCGAAAGCGCTATATAAATGGAAAGTGTTATCAGTTGTTAGTTAATTAAGTGACTGCTCAGCTGTATCTGATGGGAATTTTGCAACTGACATCAATACAAGCAGGAGAAGATGCTTGATTTGCAAATCATTTACATGTTGCAAAATTTATTAGTAAGTGCTGTGTATTGATTAGTAAGTGCTTTTTACTCCTTCATATCTGGTTCCTCTGGAGCCTCCTGAGCTGCCCCTTTAAATGGATATTCCATCATCACTTGAACATCCAAGATGTGTTGGATCCATCTGATAATGCCAAAGGTACATGTCTGCTGGATGATCCTGGTATACTGTATATTCAGTAGCAGTTAATCAGCTGATGTCATTTTGTCTCAACAATGTAAAACTATATTGTTCAGACCAATGACATCACTGATTTGTCGCATTTCCTCTTGAGAGTTTGCTAACTTTAAGTTATTGCTTCCACACTGGATTGGTCTTGGAAAAAGAAAACTAAGTTCAGCCCTGAACTCAGTGGCTCTGGTTATCATGTTAATTTACAGGAATGTAAAAAACTTAGAGTGAAATCCTGGTCCCATTGAAATCAGTGGAAAAACTCCTATTGACTTCAGTAAGGTCAGGATTTCACTCCTGCATTACATAAATTTCCATTGCTAAGCATACGCTTTGTTTCTTTGGATGTTTAAATCCATGAAAAGTCTTATAAAAACTCAGCTCCCAATTCTTATATATGTCATTACAAAACACTATTCAAATGAATACAAAGTCTAAACATGATATTTTAGATAGTACCCTTGTCCCCATGTTTGCTACCATTTTGTCTATTTTAGAACATTATTTATGTTTATACATTAAGGACAAAGTTAGAAACACATTATGGATCTTAGTATCTAGCTTCTCAAATCTGTATGTTGAGCAAATATACCCCAGGTGCTTCTGTTCTGGTCTCTATCTACTCTCTGCTCCTAGAATGTTACTGAAGTGAGTAGCAGTGTTTAAAGTCTTTAACCTTTAGACAATCCTAAAAGCATTCCACATCCTCCTGAACATCACATAACACTGATGTGGTGTTATACATACCAGCCCTATAGTCACATCTGATTTCTAGCCTACAATCTCTTATATGTAAGCTTTAATAGACTTTTAGAAATGACAAGGAAAACAAAATAAATGCTCCACATAGATTAGCAGATCATTATTAGCCCTCTGCACACTAAAAGATGAAACCTCCTTGATCCCAGACAATAAAAAAGCCTTCTGAAGTCTATTGAGCTTCTCTTTGATTCTTGGCCCAACTTTTAATTTTCTCACGGTGCTGAAGCTCTGTGTTTCATTAGGGATATCATCTCAAATTCTTTTGTGCCTCTTCATGTTTCGAAGTCTTTCTATCCTTTTCTATGAATTCTTCTGCATTTGTGTCAAAAGTTAACTAATAATATCAAAATGCCTCAAACTATGCACATTAATGATTATAGTTGATTTTTTCATCTAGGACAGTTACTTTTATCATTCCGTTGTAATGTAATAATTTGTGCATACCAGACATCTAAAAAAAACAGATCTGATATGATGTTGTTATCATTTTCTTTCACTGCTTTTCAAGTCCATCTTGTATTTTGCTACCTTCTCAACTGGTTGATTTTTTGCCGTAAGGTTCTGTTTGGCTCAATATTCCTTTGGCATTATAGTGAAATAAACTGTGCAAGGATTTGTGGTCTGGGTGTATGCACTACTGAATATAATAATACATCAGCTCTTTGCATATTATAGGTGGAGCTGGTAATACTGCCTGTTCTTAAGATTTCTTGACACTTCCAATTCTAAGGCTCTATTCTCAGTTGTTTTTAACTTTGGCAGATTGTAATTGTTTAGGAGGAAATTTTCCATGCTGGGTGTCTGCCTCAGGCTGAATGGTTTTTTTGTTTTGTTTTGTTTTGTTTTGAAAGTTTCATCTGAATCAGTACAGCCATTTCCAGAGGCAGCAAAACCAGAGGGTCAGGGATTGGTGACCATATTTCCCAAAGAGAAAATGAGCCTCCCTTCCCCCCTTTCAGGAGGCTGTGGGCCCAAGGCTGGAACGTTGCATCCCCTCCCCAGCTCTGCCTCCCGCGCTGAGGGGCTGGCATCTCCATTGGCCACACAAACACACACACACCACTTTTTTTTACAAAAGTGGGCATTTGTCCCGTTTGCTCTTGCCAACTGATCGAGTCCGCAAGAGCAAATGAGACAAAGTCTTCCTTTTGAAATAAAAGTCAGGACGGTCAGTACAGGGCTTAAAAAAGGGGACTGTCCCAGACAAAACGGGACATCTGGTCACTGTAGGCAGGGGGGCTAATCTATGTTTCATCCCCTCAAACGTCAGTTCACTACACATTCTGAGAACCAATATTTCCTGTAAACTGTACGCATGCAGGGAGGCAGGGGCAAGAGTGGGAACCAGATTGGCTAGAGCAGCCACTACAGAATCAAGGATTAGGTCAGGGAGCAAGTATGAAATAGACTGATCAGGCCAGGGTTGAGAGCATCTACCCCCAGCAGCTAGCAAGAGAGACTACAAACCACCAAGTCTCCCCTTCCCAGCCTGTTATAGTCTTGGCCTTCACAACATCCTCTGGCAAGGAGTTCCACAGGTTGACTGTGCGTTGTGTGAAAAAATACTTCCTTTTGTTTGTTTTAAACCTGCTGTCTATTAATTTCATTTGGTGAACCCTAGTTCGTGTTTTATGAGAAAGAATAAATAACAATTCCTTGTTTAGTTTCTCCACGAGTCATGATTTTATAGACCTCTATCATATCCCCCCTTAGGCGTCTCTTTTCCAAGCTGAAAAGTCCCAGCCTTATTAATCTCTCATTATATGGAACCCGTTCCATACCCCTAATAATTTTTGTTGCTCTTTTCTGAACCTTTTCCAATTCCAAAATATCTTTTTTGAGATGGGGTGACCACATCTGCACACAGTATTCAAGATGTGGGCATACCATGGGTTTATATAGAGGCAATATGATATTTTCTGTCTTATTATCTATTCCTTTCTTAATGATGCCCAACATTCTGTTTGCTTTTTTGACTGCCACTGCACATTAAGTGGATGTTTTCAGAGAACTATCCATAATGACTCCAAGATCTCCTTCTTGAGTGGTAACAGCTAATTTAGACCTCATCATTTTATAGGTATAGTTGGGATTATGTTTTCCAATGTGCATTACTTTGCATTTATCAACACTGAATTTCATCTGCCATTTTGTTGCCCAGTCACCCAGTTTTGTGAAATCCTTTTGTAGCTCTTCGCAGTCTGCTTAGGACTTAACTATCTTGAATAGTATTGTATCATCTGCAAATTTTGTCATCTCACTGTTTACTCCTTTTTCCAGACATTTATGAATATGTTGAATAGCACTGGGCCCAGTACAGACCCCAGAGGGACACCACTATTTACCTCTCTCCATTCTGAAAACTGACCATTTATTCCTACCTTGTGTTTCCTATCTTTTAACAAGCTACTGATCCATGAGATGACCTTCCTTCTTATCCCATGACAGCTTACTTTGCTTAAGAGCCTCTGGTGAGGGACCTTGTCAAAGGCTTTCTGAAAATCTAAGCACATTATATCCACTGGATCCCCCTTGTCCATATACTTGTTAACCCTCTCAAAGAATTCTAGTAGATTGGTGAGACATGATTTCCCTTTACAAAAACCATGTTGACTTTTCCCCCAACAACTTATGTTCATCTATATGTCTGACAATTTTGTTCTTTACTATAGTTTCAACCAGTTTGCCTGCTACTGAAGTTAGGCTTACCGGCCTGTAATTGCCGGGATCATCTCTGGAGCCCTTTTTAGAAATTGGCATCACATTAGCTATCCTCCAGTCATTTAGTACAGAAGCTGATTTAAATGATAGGTTACAAACTACACTTAGTAGTTCTGCAATTTCACATTTGAGTTCCTTCAGAACTCTAGGGTGAATACCATCTGGTCCTGGTGACTTATTACTGTTTAGTTTATCAATTTGTTCCAAAACCTCTTCTAATGACACCTCAATCTGGAACAGTTCCTCAGATTTGTCACCTAAAAAGAATGGGTTTGGGAATCTCCCTCACATCCTCAGCCATGAAGACCGATGCAAAGAATTAATTTAGTTTCTCAGCAATGGCCTGATCATCCTTGAGTGCTCTTCAGCATCCAGCCCCACTGGTTGTTTAGCAGGCTTCCTGCTTCTGATGTACTTTAAAAAAATTGCTGTTACTTTTTGAGTCTTTGGCTAGTTGTTCTTCACATTCTTTTTTTGGCCTTCCTAATTATATTTTTACACTTCATTTGCCAGAGCTTATGCTTCTTTCTATTTTCCTCACTAGTATTTAACTTCCACTTATTAAGGGATGCCTTTTGGCTCTCACTGCTTCTTTTACTTTGTTGTTTAGCCACAGTGGCACTTTTTTGGTTCTCTTACTATGTTTTTTAATTTGGGGTATACATTTAAGTTGAGCCTCTGTTATGGTTTCTTTCAAAAGTTTCCATGCAGCTTGCTGGGATTTCATTTTTGGCGCTGTACCTTTTAATTTCTGTTTAACTAACCTCCTCATTTTTGTGTAGTCCCCCTTTCTGAAAATAAATGCTACAGTGTTGAGCTGCTGTGGTGTTTTCTCTGCCAGAGGGATGTTAAATTTAATTATATTATGGTCACTTTTACCAAGCGATCCAGCTATAATCACTTCTTGGACCAGATCCTGTGCTCCACTTAGGACTAAATCAAGAATTGCCTCTCCTCTTGTGGGTTCCAGGGCCAGCTGCTCCAAGAAGCAGTCATTTAAGGTGTCAAGAAACTCTATCTCAGCATCCCATCTGAGGTGATATGTACCCTGTCAATATGGGTATAGTTGAAATCCCCCATTATTATTGATTTTTTTATTTTTATAGCTTTCCATGAAGTGCATCACCCCTCTCCTCATCCTATCCTGCCACTCCCACTGAAAGCAAGCTTCTGAAGCTTCTGGCTATATCCAAGAACGAGGTTAGGGAAAAAATATAGTTTTGCCGGTGCTAAAAAAATTCTTACAGTTGCTTCATTGAGAAGTTCTAAAATCTCCATTCTTTACAGCAGGGACTTAAAATTTGCCAGGAGCATCACCCTTGTGAGAGGGATGAATGTGCCTCTGAAATACTGCAGTTTGCCCATCCTCAATATTATTTGTATTACTGTAGTGCCAAGGAATCATGAACCAGGACTCCATTGTGCTAGGCACTGTAAAAACAGAATGAAAAGACAGTCCCTGCTCCCAAATAGTTTACTTTTTTTTCTAGAATTTGGTAGCTAAATTCCCCAGAGATTCCACCTGCACTGAGCATTCTTAGCCCAGGGCTGCAGGGCTAAGTAGGACTTTCACTGCAATTGCTCCTTCCAGTTGCTAGAGGTTCCTGTGGCACTGGGCACTGGAACTGGGAGCAAGGAGACAGTGTTTCCTGAGTTCTCAATTTTCCCCCAGCTGATGTCCAAGATGCTTGGAGGAGGAGGAAGTTACCTGATTTGAATGCAGAATGGTGAGAAATGAAGAGGGAGGTGTTTCAAGAACCAGAGTGGGAGGGAGCAAGAGCTGGTGGGGTAGGGGATGGATAGGAGTTAGGATGCTGGGGTCAGATGGTCAAAAGTCAGGGGTTATGGTGGTGGATAGTAACAGAGGGTACTTGGGCAGGAGCCGGGGTCCTTAGCAGTTAATAGAAGCATAGGGTGGCCGGAACTATTATGAGTTGGGTGGATAGTAGAAGCTGGAGAGGGGATGGGAGCCAGGGCATGGTAGATGGATAGGAGCAGAGATGGAGGGGGCAAGAACTGGGATGAGGGTGGTACATAGGAGTAGAGGGGCACAAGAGTATATAACCACTAAATACATTCCATTCCAGAACCTGGAATTGAAGCCAGGAATCCTGAGTCTCTACATTCCTCTGCTGTAGGCAAATATACGTGAAACCCAAAAAACAATGTGTGTGTCTTATCTTCTTCCTTTGGCTGGTCCACATAAAACAGTGTTTCCCAAACTTGGGACGCCGCTTATGTAGGGAAAGCCCCTGGCAGGCCAGGCCGGTGGGAGCTGCAGGAAGAGGTGGCCAGTACGTCCCTCGGCCCGCGCCGCTTCCCGTAGCCCCCATTGGCCTGGAGCAGCGAACCGCAGCCAGTGGGAGCCGTGATCAGCCGGACCTGCGGACAGGTCAGGTAAACAAACTGGCCTGGCCCACCAGGGGTTTTCCCTACACAAGTGGCATCCCAAGTTTGGGAAACACTGACATAGAAGATAACAGCCTACTATTACTACTAGTTACTCTGTTAGCTCAAATGATACAGTTCTGTGCTGTCAATAAGAAGGTCCAAACTCTGCTGATGACCCATGCAGGTCAATATGATTCCATGTGATAGGATTTATGTTTCTTCAGGGTTTCTTTTTTTAAGTTAGGAAATTACATCCAAAAATTACATTAAGAGCACTAAAGTTGCAAAGTCAAGCATTCAGAAGGAAATGCCAGAATTAAGGTTGCCTGCGCAACCTTAATTCAACCCCCTTCTGTATATGTACTATGATATGGTCTTTAATTACATGATCACATACTATTTTTTCCACAGGACCCCTGCCTCACTCAGTGCACAGGATGAAGGAGACTTTAGGAATCAGGGTTATGCAATGAATGAGGCTATTGTCTGTAGGTCCCTGGCCTCATTTATTGAAGCAGCTGGAAGGTGTGTAATGAATGAAGCAGGGGACTACAGGAAGAAAAAGGATAGTTTCATAATTAAGGAAGTTGAACGTTGCCCTGGAGAGTTTCTATATGATGATGCAGAAGTCACTTGAAGCAAATTTTTCACAGTTGGCCACTAATTATTTCTATTCCTCATTTTCTGGGTACCCAACATGAGATACATGAGGCCGGGTTTCCCGAAATGCTGAACACCCACAAGTACAACTGAAGTCAATGGATGCTGTGCTTTGAACATAGAAAGTGCTGAAAAATGCTAAGTACTCTGAAAAATCAGTCCCTGTGTGTTTCAAGTTCAGCACCCAAAATTAGTGGACACTTCTGACAAATCTGGCTTTAAACTGTCTGTGCTTTGGTTCCATAGCAGCAAAATGTGGATGATAATAATAGTAGCCATTCTTACAAAGGTATTGTGAAGATGAATTTATTAATCATAGGATCATAGAATGATAGGACTGGAAGGGTTCTTGAGAGATCATCTGGTCCCCTCCCCTGCACTGCACCCTAGATCATACCTGACGGGTGTTTGTCTAACCTGCTCTTAAAAATCTCCAGTGGTGGAGATTCCACAACCTCCCTAGGCAGTTTATTGCAGTGTTTAACCATCCTGACAGTTAGGAAGTTTTTCCTAATGTCCAACCTAGACCTCCCTTCCAGCAATTTGAGCCCATTGCTTCTTATCCTATTCTCATACATTAAGGAGAACAATTTTTCTCCCTCTTTCATGTAACAACCTTTTATGTACTTGAAAACTATTATCATGTCCCCTCACCAGTTTATCTACATCTTTCTTGAAATGTGGCACTCAAAACTGGACACAATACTCCAGTTGAGGCCTAATTAGCTTGTAGTAGAGCAGAAAAATTATTTCTCATGTCTTGCTTATACCACTCCTAATACATCCCAGACTTATGTTTGTTTGTTTTTTGCAACAGCATTATGCTGTTGACTCATATGTCCTCTATGACCCCCAGATCCCTTTCTGCAGTACTCCTTCCTATGCAGTCATTTCCCATTTTGTATGTGTGCAACTGATTGTTTCTTCCTAAGTGGAGTACTTTGCATTTGTCTTTATTGAATTTCATCCTATTTACTTCAGACCATTTCTCCAGTTTCTCCAAATCATTTTGAATTTTAATCTTATCCTCCAAAGCACTTGCAATCCCTCCCAGTTTGGTATCATCTGTAAACTTTATAAGTATATTCTCTGTGCCATTGTCTAAATCACTGATGAAGATATTGAACAGAACCAGACCCAGAACTGATCCCTGTGGGACCCCACTCGATACACCCTTCCAACTTGATTGTGAACCACTGATAACTACTCTCTGGGAATGGTTTTCCAACCAGTTATGCACCCACCTTAGATTATATTTTCCTAGTTTGTTTATGAGAAGGTCATGCTAGACAGTATCAGAAGCCTTACTAAAGTGAAGATATACCATATCTACCACTTCCCCCCCACAAGTCTTTTTACTCTGTCAAAGAAAGCTATTAGTTTGGTTTAACATGATTTATTCTTGACAAATCCAAGCTGATTATTACTTTATTATCTTCTAGGTGTTTGCAAATTGATTGCTTAATTATTTGCTCCATTATCTTTCCGGATACTGAAGTTAATCTGACAGATAATGTTTGTGAAGCATTAAGATATTATGATGAATATTATAGAAATTCTCAGGAAGAAGTTAATAATGTAGTATTCAGTGTAGATTTTGGATGGTGTGTGTTAAATAAGGCTTAGGGCAGCATACTGAATGGAGGAGCATTAAAAGAAATATTGGATAGCTGCCCGAAAAATAGTGAGTGATCATGAAATGAAAGACTGTATCATAATGCATATACACAATGGGGGCAAATTAAGGTTACACAGGCAACCTTAATGCTGGCATTTCCTAACTTTTTAGTGCTTGACTTTGCAACTTTAATATTCTTTTAGCAAACTTTTTAGATATAATATTTGTATAGACAGTATGAGCTGTGTGGAATAACAATAACCAGCAATCATTTAAAAAATCTGATTAAGGTTAATACTATAAATTAAATCCATTCAGTGCTGCATTTTAAAGACAAAAGCACATATAGAAATTTTTGTGGAATGATCTTTCATTATTCCAAAGTTCACTGTTATAAAAGTTCACTGTTCCTATATGTCTAAAATATGAAAAGCCACAGAAGCAGTGCCAGATTCAATCAGGTGGCTGAATCGATACGTTGCTTATGATTTACCAGTGCCACCATGCTGTTTGATGGTGGAAATACAAAGCACAAAAATCAAACTATAAGTCACTGGGAAACCTGCAACTAATCAGCAGCCTCTGTTGTCTTAAATACTAACAAATCCTTATTATCCCAAAAGTTTTCTGTCATTTTGCTCTTAAATCCTCCACAGCCCACATGGAGTCTGAGGATCCTTTCCAATATTCTCCCCACTCAATATATTTTTACAATATTGCCTTTCACCATAGATACCAACTTACAGCCAGGGAAACCTGGACTGGACCTCCTTTGGAGTCTATAAGCATCACTTCTTTACAGTCATTGTGTACTGGAGGCAGTACTAATATGAAAATAAGGAAAAAACGATGTGCACAGTGTGGCATATAAGCACATGAATTAATATTTTTAAAACACTTTACCAAAAGTTAATGAAATAATTCTATGCCAGTCATGTTCAGACATGAAAGTGATTCAAAGCAAAACATTGCAATACAACTTTCTATTTAGGTTTCACATAGCATTAAAACAGTTTGCTAATTCAGAAGAAGTGTTAAATTGTCCTGATTATTTGGGGGAGAGGGAGGATTCTTAAATAGACTCCAGCAATGGAGACATTAAGCTGGCAGCTGGTTAACGTTACCAAAATGAATAATGGATTACCAGTGACAGCTGGATTGGAACCAGCTGGACATAACACAGATAATTTCCCTGTTTTAAAGGGAGATCCTTTCAGTGTCCCTGACCTGATAATAAAATGCATCTTAATTTAAGTTGGCAGGTGGTGTTATGAAAACACAAACACAATTACAGTATGCACCAATAAGATTTAAACAGGTAAACAGTGTTATAAAGATGACACACTTTCTTCACATAGCCAAGCTATCCATTCTGCTTAGATTTTTAGGGAAATTGTTATTTTTAGTCATGTTTCTTGGCTTCTGAGCTTTATCCCTTCCAAAAAAATTGTTTAGGCCTACCTCCAACTGACTCTGCAAGAATTTGTTATCAAGTAGCAAGGTACTCAGATACCATGATGATAACCACAATATAAATATCTGGATAGATAGACAGAAATCAAGTTTAGCCCCTTCAGAGAATTTTGGGTTTATGATATATCTCAATCTAAAGTTCCATATACCCACTGACTTCATTAGGTAATAATTCTCTCTCAAAACTGCAGAGTTGGTCCCAAAACAGTATCTGCATCACTTTAGGAATATACAGTCTTGTATATTATTATTTATTATTTATATTATTTTATTGCCTAGGAGTGCATCCATGGATCAGGTCCGCATTGTGTATGGATTGTATCTTTGTTTTCAGTTCAATACAGTGGCATGCAAGGGAACTATCATGATCTTTTATAAGAATATGTGACTGTATTCTACAATAAGGGTTTAAAAATATATTGATACAGCAGTGTTTGGGCCCATTACTGTTCCTGTATTTAGGATAGTAGTATAACAATGTTTTGGACCATTGTTTTCAAATATTGTAGCAGATTTAGAAGTGACCTCTGTATGTGCATTTTGTACAGTCCTCAATGAGTTAAAAGGTGGGGGGCGGAGAAAATGTAGTTAAAGCTTAACAATTTGAAAAATTGGAAGTCTTAATCTGAGGGCAAATAGGACATATGCCCTATAATTCCATCTCCAGTTTTTAGGCCAGGTTCTTACCCCTGCTCTGGCTGTCTTGTGCCACTCCTGAAAGCCACCTTGACCAGTTTGCTATACAGGGTGTCCCCTTTAGGCAAGAGAAATCCTCGGTTGTTATAAAGCTAGAATAACCATTCTACTCCTAGCTTCTGGGACATGGGCCATTCTCAAGGGAAAGGCACCTCTGAACTCCAGTTAGTCTGAATTGCTGGAACAGCCCATTGGGTGGCTGTATTTATACCATGGGTTGCTGTCAAATACATTTTCCACCAACAGTCCAGATGTGTAACCAGTTGAGCTGTTTGGAAAATTTTGTGAACAAATTTTGTGATGAAAGGTGGATTATTTTTTCCAGATTAAATTTTTTTCAGAAAAAAATCAGCTTTTAGCCAACTTTATTTATAAGTTTAGCACAATTTAAATGAGCTAACTGAGAGAAAGAGAGGGCTTGTCTACACAGCATGGTAAAGTGCATTAGAGTGGTGTAATCTGGGGAGCGCTCTAACATGCTGCACTCTAAATGCCCTGTGTAGACCCTGTTGGTGTGAACTGAAAGGTACCTAGTAGGACTATGTTAATGCAAACTAGGTGCCTTTTAGTTTACACCAGGGGTCTACACAGGACAGCTACAGCGCAGCACATTAGAGCACTCTATAAAACACACCCCTCTACTGTGCTTTACCACGCCATGTAGACA
Source organism: Trachemys scripta elegans (assembly GCF_013100865.1). Taxonomy (NCBI): domain Eukaryota; kingdom Metazoa; phylum Chordata; order Testudines; family Emydidae; genus Trachemys; species Trachemys scripta. The sequence goes on along the minus strand of NC_048302.1, from coordinate 84,200,263 downwards.
AGCCCTATGTATGTCTTAGACTTATTTTAGGTTGTTATCCTGGAAGGAGTTCCACATGGGCTGACACACAGATTCATTGACATCAGACCACTTGGTCTTCTTGTGCAAAGCCAGCTGCAGTATTGTGGCCATAGGCCCTACCGTTGCAACTAAGATCACACAGGCAAACTGCTGCACCTGTGCAAAGCCTCATTGCCTTCAGTAGGGTTTCGTGCTGGCACAACAATCCACCCATGCTCTTTCCATTGCAGGATCAGGACCCTACATTGTAAACTATCTGAGCCACAGACCATGTATTCCTGCTGTATGTTCATACAGCACCTAACACCATCCACTCCTGATCAATTTCTTTGGGTGCTACCATAAAAAATTAGCCCTGAACAACGTGTCCAGTATGGGAATATGAAATTTTCTATCTTCTGGTGAAAAGAGCAGCAATTCAAAATCATATTCATTTTGCATAAAATTAAATAAAGTAGTAGTATGATGGGATTAAACCATTTACTATGCAAATTTATAGACAGATTTCAAGCACAATTTTTCTCCGTCGCACAGAAAATTTAGCAGGCTACGATAGGCCTTCCAGTTATTCAGTGAAGGGAAAGAACAAAAGAGAGGTTCTAAAATTGTTGCCTACATCAGTTTAGCATTTCACAGCAAACAGGTCATTTACCCCAAAGGTGCCTTCACTGTAGAAATAGCATCCTTAGGATACTTCCTTAGGATAACAAAATACCCAAGAAAGTGTGCACTACAGGTGTGATCCACAAGGAGACTCAGGCTCCTAAGTCCCATATTTAGTCACCATTGTGATCGACAAAACTCCCTCTCAGCTGCCACCTAATTTTGTAGATGTCTAAACTCATTTGGTGCCTACGTTTTTGCCTCTGGGCATGCCCACTGCCGCCATGCTCTAGACGCCCAGGTGAGCATGTGCAATGCTGCCTCACTGTAAGCATCTGGGTGCCTATCTCCCGCCTAAACCCCAGAGCAATTCATATACTAGGGAAGATAGGCATTCAGCCACCTAAGTTGTGTGCAGGGGCCCTATCCAGTAGCATGCTCAGAGGCTGCCCAACAGATTGGGCCCCTCAGAGGAGTTCACACAAGACAGCCGTAGGGGTAAGAAAGTAAATATATAATACTAATTGCACCACATTCATTTTTTTTAATTGCCAGATTTCTGTTCCACAGTTCTTATTTGTTACCATTTTGTAAAAAATGGACTGTACCAATATACAAGGTCAAGTTAAAACAAGACTTCCACCTCTTAGCTTGGCAGCTATAGCAGCATTAGTCTTTTCAACCTTAAGACCAATCAGAAATAAATTCTGTTTTATCCTGTTCAGCCTAAACAACAAAGCTCAGGGGGTTTTTCCTGCAGATGACAAACACAAAAGCCAAGATATCAAACAGGATGAAATGCTGATGCTCAACACCTGCACTGTATGAGTGGCCAAGAAATAAACCAAAGAGTCTGCTAACCAACACCTGCTCAATGATGCTACATTTTTAACCCTTTCTAGCCACTGATTCCTTATGTAAAAAAAAGAAAGACTGTGCTATGGCCGTGACACAAACAAAAGATTAATCAAACATAAGACAGGACACAGAGGACAAACTACATTTTGCCTACAGTAGCAAAAAGATTTGTGTTTCATACTCATACTATGAGAGGCTACTTGCTACTGGAAGGGATTTTTCTTACAATGGAAATAAGTTTTGAATGGTTCACAGCTACAAAGAGTCCACAATATTACTCTCAGCAAGACAGGAAATATCTCACCCTTCATTTTAGTATATCTAAAGTTCATTGCCAAAAAAATCAGTGGTCTAATTTTTCTCCCTACCTTTCTGAGGCAGTTGTGATTTGATTAACAGTCCTTTTAAAATAATTCAGCTCCAGTTGAGTCCAAACAGGTATCACATTGGAACTGATCTTGCAGTCCTTATGCGGTCAATATTATGCTGAAGTCAGTGGGACCTGTGTGTGTGCAAGGACGGAAGATTCAGTCTCTTTCCCCAGTTTTGGCTGAAGTTCATCATTATCATTTCTGATATTGCTACCGAGCATGAAAATATGTCCTTAAAAAGAAAATGTTTTCCACATTTCTTGACTTAGACATTGTCATGTATGGAATCAATTCTGAAACTTAGGGGCAAATTATTAGGTCCTTAGTCTAGTCCACTCAGGCAAATTGTCATTGGATACAATTGCAGTTTGCCTAAATTAGGACTGAAGGCTTGTCTACCTGGGTAAGTTATACCAATATAAACTAAGGTATGAATTTCAACCAATATAGTTATACTTGTATAACCTTGGCTCACCCCCTTGTATGGGCACTCTTATTCTAGTAGAAGAGTGGCTATTTCATCTTAAAAAGAACAGGAGTACTCTGTCACTTAGGAATGGACTTGAGCTAAACCAAAGAAAACTACTCTACCAGAATGAGAGTGTCCCTACATGGGCGGAGGGTTATTCTAGTTTAACTATACTATTATAACTAGTAAAATTTTCCCATGTAGACAAGGCCTGTGTAAAAACTGAGGGCCAGATTCTGATCTCATCTATACCAGAGAATATCAAGACTCACCCGTTTGAAGCCAATGACTTTATTCCTGGTTCTTTCAGTATATCAGAAAGCAGAATGTGGCCTGGAATAAAGTGATCAGGATTTGACCACAGACAATTTTGTGAGAAATGTGTGAGAGAGATGGGGAGTACACTCCCTCAAGAGTGCATTTGGGTTTCTTGCTGAAAACTGGTGCAAAGTTATTCAGGATGACACAGCAAACCATTTTCTTCATGTTCTGTGACCCGCACAGGTAGGAAGAGTCTGCAAAATTTTTAAAAATATCACTTCTCCAAATACATTATTAAGGCTTGGCATGCATCCCAGCATGACCATTTTTCCCAAAACATGGTATCCTGGCACTTGTGATGTTACCCACATGGGAAAAAAAAATGGTAAAAGAAGGGTCTTATGGCCTTTCCACCTCTTTTAACCACTCTCCTAACCTACATTTGAACCTTTGCAGTAGTTAAAATTCTGATGTGATTGGCCTCTTTAAATGGAGCTAAAAAGTGCTGACAGTGTTGGGATAAAGGTTTGAATGTGCTAATAGGTTTTAGTGTCTGACACTTTTGATAATCTGGCCCTAAGTGTCATGGGTCTCTCTGGGTGAATTCCATGTGTCCCATAAAGTTATGTATTGAAACATAATGCATCCCTTTGATCTCCTTCTGTGTGGAGACACTGGTGTTCCATAAAGTCAACAGAATGCTCTCAGTTACTGAAGTCAGAACCAGTACTTGTTGATTGGCAAGACTATAACACTTATTATTGTCAGTAAACAGTAGACACCCTTTCCTCCCTTGTCTATGTAAAGTTTCAGTGACATACTATGATCCCAGTAATACTGGCAACAGTCACATTCTTTATTTCCAAGACAAAATAAAATAGCAGTGGATCATGCCAGTATGGTTTCAAGTAGGATTGTAAAATAAACATTAAGGGCCAAATTCTGTTCTAAATTACACCAGAGTAAATTCTTGAAATATGGGAATAATTATACTTACTCATCTTTGGAAAGTACTTTAAGATCTATGAAGGGAAAGTTTTATATATTGGAAGCACTGAGTGGTTATTATTATTTGATTTTACTTAATAATGGTGATTTGCACACATGTAGCTGACAGCAGAATGAGACTAGGTTTACAATTCTTTTTGCACTTTTTGACTGAGGACCGCCTCTCAATGTATATGTTTTGAAATGCAACAAATTAAACTATACCTGATTTCATCACTAATTGTATTTTTAATTACAAGATTTAAACCTCAGAAAATATCATATATGGAATTCCTTATGCTATCATGCAAAAATATCTTGGGTTAGGGCTTCAGTTGTGCCTGGTGCAGCTGAGGAGGAGGGACATAAATGGAATCCTAAGACAATTTTACTTCCCACCCAATGATGAATCTTAGCCATATCCCTTTCCCAGACGCCCAACCAGCCAGGAGCAGGTATAGGAGCCACTTAGGTGGGTCACCATCATCCAGAGCATCTCCTGTACATGGGAAATCCAAAAGGAGATGGATCCCAGCCTGCCTCTAACTATCCTGCAAAAAACCAAAACACACAGAATGCTAGAAGCCCCCACAGAGATGTATTGCAGGGGCTTTGCTCTCCTTGTCTCAGCTCCACATAGCAAAGCAGCACTATCTGAAGATCTTCACACTGACAGATGTGAGGCAGGATTTTCCCTTAGTAACTTGCAGCTCACACAGGAATTCGGTTGCATTGCTAGAAGTAGAACCCAAGTGGCTGGGATCCTAGTCCTCTGCCTCTAACCACAAGAGCTTCTTTAATGTCCCTGTGAAATCACTTTGGACCAACAACTTTCCTGGACCATTATGGCAACGTTAAGCAGCATGCAAGACTATGCATTTGGCACTTAGATCCTGCTGGTGTCAAAAATAAATCTACTATGAACTGTGAGATGGGACTACGTTTATTATATTGTTTATTTCTTCAGGAAACTTTATTCATTGTATTTATTTAATTAGACATTTCATTATATGCAAACTTTAGCAAAGGGATAAGTTCTTCATTGTTGTACGCATATAATTCCAGTTAGGATGAGTGAGTGTTACACTCAGACTTTCAGTTATGAATAAACCCTTATGTCTTTTTCCACAATTACAGATTTCCTGAATATATGGTAGCTTTGTGACATATTATACCACATGTGTCCAAAACAACAAGAGTGCAACACTGTGAGAGAAATGTTTTCATGTAATTTATAGTTATTTCATTAGATGGCAGTACAGCATTCAAAACAAAAATTTGGGTTTTTTTATTTTTACAAGATATATGTGCATTTCACATTCACTCACAATATTTGGTTAATTTTAAATTAGGGGCAAACAAAACATTTGTAAAGAAAAATTTACTTTTATAACTTTATGATGTGCAAATCCAACATGTGGAATTGTATCTTAAAATTAAAGTGAAATGTTAAGTGTCAATAACCATAAATGACACAGTGAGTGTTCAAATATCAAAGTTATTATTTCTTTTGCAACAAGGTAATAGCTTTTGATAAGGATATAGCATTTGCTTTCATAGTTAATTCCTTGGGTTCAGCCAGCTTATTGGTCCAGGACCCAACAAAGTGAGGATAAATGTGATTCTAAGCAATCTTTATACCTCCTTGATCTTTGGACTATATATGGGCCAATTCAGCCCCGGATGAAACTTAGAGCAGCCTCAGGGTTGTTCTAATTTGTGCCAATCTGCAATGGCCACTGAGGTGTCTTCCTAGCAGACAGGGATCAGCAAACCACGGCCTCACTCCAGATCCAGGACCATTATACTGTATGTCTTATCCCATGAGCTTAAGAGAGGGCTTAGGATAGAGCTGACTATGCCTGTTCTATACCATTGGGGATTTCCGTGCGCTACTTAAGTCAGCTTGACTGCTTTGCACTGTTGTAATGGTGCAAAGCAGACTCTATGGAGACAAAGATCTGGTCCATTATTTTGAAGAAGGAGATATTACTTTTCTGATACTATTTATCTAGGACAGAAAGAATCACCCAGAAAATATTGAGAGATTCTTCTTTCTTCCCTTACACTCCTTTTGTCCCTGTACCTGTACATAGCAGTAACAGACAGAAGATGAGGGGTACTGTATTAAAATGATACTAGAATTGCTGTTTGAGGGATTGTCTATCTAAGAATTTGATCTAGAATATCAATATAGGCAAGATATTTGACTTACTCACTGCTCTTGCATTGTTTTACATTTCTGAATTTACCAATTCAGTCATTCCTGGAATGGTTTTGCAGTGCAGGCCAATGATAATTTGCTGAGTGTCCAGAAGAGTCTTGATTCACAGAGTTCAGTTTTTTAGTATTTCTCATTATGCTTCTCATTAAGTAATTAAATGGTACAGAGATCCTTACTTAGGACCTCTGCACTGCAACAAATTTCATTCACAGCTGACTTTTTAGTACTTTAAAACAAGTTCCTGGGACCACACAAACTTTCTCATAATTATTCTTAATACAAAAGAAGATCTAGACAGCTTCCCTTGATTGTACTTCTTTATCCTGGGTTGATGACAAAAGCCAAAACCTGAATTGGTGTAGCTCCATTTAAGTCAAATGAGCAACATCAGTTTACGCCAGAAAAGGACATTGCACAAATGTTCATACAATATATGCTCATTTAGACCCATAGCATTTTTGATGCTGTGGTTCATGCTTCAGATGTCACTGTGGTTGTTACTGTCAAGTGTCACATGCTCCAAGAGAAGTGTTTTCCAAAAATGTACTCTGTTGCATATGCAATTTACATATTCTGATCTCTGAAATGTATGTGGACTACTTCCTTTTGTTTCCCAGATTCTGTGTGCAAAGTGCTTCCTGCACTATGAGTCATTCCATCCTTCCAGTAATCTAGATCTGTACTTTCTGTCAGCAAGATTTCAATCATGCTACAGAAAAATGCAGATAAAGCAATGTAGCCAACATCTATTCTTCCTCATCTTTTCCCTTAGTCTTACTTATTCTGATAGCAGAAGAATTTGTGCTGGGAAAACCTCACTCCTAGTAAGGACTGCTGCATTGTTTCCTTTGAGTTTAAATTCACTTAGCAAATTATAAAACAAACAGTACAGGTGCCTGATAAGAGAGAGCTCCTGGTTTTAAGTTGCATTATCACTCCAGGAGTAAGTATACAAATAGTCTTAGGTGATGACAATATTAGGTGACACAATATTAAAGGTACAACAACTATCCTGATGCAAAGGTAAGATAGGAAGAATACTAAAAGCCTATACGGCTTCATCAGGAACTCTTTAATTACCTGAAAATCAAAGAAGAATCCTACAGAATGTGGAAACAGAGACACACTGCTAAGGACAGATACAAAAGAATAGCACAAGCATGTAGTGACACAGTCAGAAAAGCTAAGGGACAAAATGAGTTACACATAGCATGGGACATAAAAGGCAATAAGAAGAAGTTCTATAAATACATTAGGAGCAAGAGAAAGAAAAAGGAAAGTGTTAAGTCTTCTATCTAGTCGGGAAGGAGATTACATCAAGAAGGCTGAGGTGTTTAATGTATTTTGCTTCAGTCTTCATTCAAAGCGTTAATGGTGACCAGATGTTTAACACACTTAATATTAACAATAAGGGGGAAGGAACACAAGCCAAAATAAGGAAAGAACAGGTTAAAGTACATGTAGATAAGTTAGATGTATTCAAGTCAGCAGGACCTGATGAAATTCATGATAGGAGACTTAAGGAACTAGCTGAAGCAATCTCAGAACTGTTAGCAATTTTCTTCAAGAACTCATGGATGACAGGTGAGGTCCCAGAGGACTGGAGAAGGGCAAACATAGTACCTATCTTAACAAAAGAGAACAAAGACGACCCAGTGATTTATAGACCAGTCAGCCTAACTTTGATCCCTGGAAAGATATTGGAACAAATGATTAAACAATATGTTTTTAAGCATCTAGCGGATAATAGAGTAGCGGCCAGCATGGAGTTGTCAAGAACAAAGCATGACAATCCTTCTATGACAGGATTACTGGCCTAGTGGATGGGAGGGGGGAAAGCAGTAGAAATGACATATCTTGATTTTAGTAAGGCATTTGACACAGTCCCTCATAACATTGTTATAAGCAAACTAAGGAAATGCGGTCTACATGAAATTATAAGGTGGGTGCATGACTGGTTGGAAAACCATACTCAAAGTTTAATTATCAGTAGTTTGCTGTCAAACTGGGGGGACAAAGTGGGGTCCCACAAGGATATGTCCCTGGTCTGGTACTGTTCAATATGTTTATTAATGACTTGGATAAAAGGAATGGAGAATATGCTTATAAAATTACAGATTACACCAAAATGGGAGAGGTTGCAAACACCTTGCAGGGCAGAATTAGAATTCAAAATGACCTCGGGAAATTGGAGAATTTGTCTAAATTTGACAAGATGAAATTCAGTAAAGACAAGTGCAAAGTACTACACTTAGGAAAGAAAAATCAAATGCACAACTACAAAATGGGGAATAACTGACTAGGAGGTAGTACTACTTAAAAGGATTGGGGGGGATAGTAGATTACAAATTGAATATGAGTTAACAATATGATGCAGTTGTGAAAAAGCTAATATCATTCCAGGCTGTATTAACAGAAAGTGTCAAATATAAGACACAGAAGATAATTATCCTGCTCTACTTGGCACTGGTGAGGCCTCAGCTGGAGTAATGTGACCAGTTCTGGGCACCATACTTTAGGAAAGATATGGACAAAGTGGAGGGAGTCTAGAGGAGAGCTATAAAAATGATAAAAGGTTTAAAGAACCTGAACTATGAGTATAAGACTAAACATGCCCAGATTTTTTAACCTGAGAAAAGAAGACTGAGGAGGAACCTGAAAACAATCTTCAGATATGTTAAAAGGCTGGTACAAAGAGGACAGTGATTGATTGTTCTCCATGTCCATTGATGGTAGGACAAGAGGCTGGAAGGCCTGGAGGAGAGAGGGCTGGTGGGCTGGCTGGAGGAGCAGCAGCAGCAGTAGTAGTCGTCGTCGCGGCAGCAAAAAAAAAAAAAAGTGTTGGGGGGGAGGTTTGAGGGAGATGGAGAATTTTATGACCCCAAATAATCTGGAAACTGAATAAAAGTCTATTAGAGAGAGATAATAAATACAGGGGAGGGGGGGGGAGAATAGAAGCAGAATATAATGATAATGATTTTAGCAAAAAACACCAAGCTAAGGAAAGAAATAATCAAGGTGTTATAATCATAAGATTCCTAGCCAAAGAAATAAGAGTAGGCAATGTTAACTCTGTGAAAGTAACTGACTGAATTGAAAACAGCATAGAGGATATCGTAATAACCAGGAGGTTGCAAGATGGGGATCTTTTAGTTAAAAGTAAAAACAAAGAGCAGGCTGCTAAACTGCTAAAAACTAAAAAACTTTACAGAAAATTAAAATAAGTTGACAGCTACCAAAGTATTTCACCGAAACAAAGGGGTAATATATGGGGTACCACTGGGCCTGACCAATAGTGAGATAACAAAGCATAAAAGATAGCGTTAGTAAGCAGCTAATTAATAAAAGAGGAGGATAAAACAAGCCATCAAGTTCTGTCCTGATTACATTTAAGGAGGAACTCTACCTGGAAAAGTAATACTAAAGTATCAGATATTTAGAACCAAGCCATATATTCCTTCTGCCATAAGAAGGAATAAGTGCCAATGGTATGGCCATGTAACAAATGTTTGTAATGGGAAAATGAGATGCAGTAAATGTGCGGGGGTGAGCAGTCCTATAAAAACTGTATAGAAGGGATGGAGAGCACGTGTAGTAACTACAGTGGGAGTCAGAGTTCAGCATATAGTAGGTGTACTGCAGCAAGACCAAGACAAAAAAAATTAACATATTTTATGCAGAAGCTATAAGGAGAATCTCAAAACCTCATGCTCAAAAGGAAGAGAAAATTAGCACAGGAAAAGAGGAACTGCAGATATAGCCTCATTCTATAAAAAATATGATAAACACTGCAGAAGAAACAGGAGAGGATATATTAGTCATGAAAAGAGAGGTTTATTGCCTTTATGATAGAAGTGATAAATTGCACATCAAATTGGAAAACATAATATAAAAACTTAAAATTTTAGCAAGGACAGTGGAAAAATATTTCTATGTTTGCAAGCTGTCAATGAATTGTATTCGTGCAACCTTGAATGAGGATAATGGTGAAATAGGACTAGTGTCAGAACCACAATCTTTTTGTTGGAATGGTCACAGTTTGATAGCACATGCTCAAGAACTAAGGAAAATATACTGGGAATGAGAACTAAACCAGATATCATATGTATCCGGGAAACATAGTCAGTTGAAAAGCTTGCTTTTAAAATTCCAGGGTATATTGCCTTTAAGCAAAACCAAAAAGTAGGTAGAGGAGGAGGTGTTTGTACTTTCATATAGGAAAGATTAAGGCCTGGTCTAAATTAGAATTATACATTGGTAGAACTATAGCTCTCAGGAGTGTGAAAAATCCAAATGCCTGAGACACAGCTATACCGACCCAACCCCCAGGGTAGACAGCACTATGTCAGCAGAAGAATCCTGTCAACCTAGCTAATGTCTCTCGGGAAGGTGGATTAGCTACGGCAGTGGGAGAATCCTTCCTGTCATCATACATATTGTCTATACTCTACACTGAAGCACTACAGTGGCGCAGCTGCAGCCGTGTTTTAAGTGTGGACAAGCCCTAAACTATATAGAATTAGAGAATGAAGAAATAAGTCTTAAATGTAATATTGTTGAGATCCCAATGCAGAAGAGAAATATTTCTTTAAGGATTTATAATACCTACAGCCCGTGTGGGAAATTAGAAAGCTCAGAATAACAAGAATTAGCGAAGAACACAAAAAGACCATATATTACATGCAGTGACCTAAATAGTCATAATAAGTTGTGCAGAATGTTTTTTGTCTAGAAAGGTTCATAGACAAAAAACAATCTTGTGGTTTTAAGTGATGGCACCCCAGCTAGCTTTAATGCAGCAGATGATAGGTTTTCTTGCTTAGACCTGGATTATAAACAGATATTCAAGCAAATGCAACTGGGAAATACATAAGGAAGAAGGAATGGGAAGTGACCATTTCCCCATCCTTATTACTTTTCTAGGACAAGGTAAGGTTGAAGGCAAGGTAAAGTTACTCACCTGGAATTTTAAGAAAGCTACCTAGGAGATATTTACATATAAATGTACTGAATTTGTGAATGATCACTGTGTGAGTGATGACAGAGAATTTCAATGACAATGTAATAAAAGGGATAATAGCATCAGCTACTGTAGCCAGACCTAAGATATTGAAGTACCCCAAAACTCATTTCTGCAGTGGAATGCAAAAGCACAAATAATTATTAAAAAAAAATCAAAGAGAGTTGGAAGAAATATTGTGGGGGGGTTAAATAAAGATACCAAAACATCAGAAATATACAAGCAAATTAGAAGAATTTGTGGAATTCAGAATAAGAGTAGTGACATCCCAGTCTTGTTGGGTCTGCCAAAATAGTTAGACGTTCTGATCATGAGAAAGCAGAACTTCTCACAGAAATTTTCCAAAGGGTGAGAAATGATGAAAATCAAAGTGCAGTTTAACCATGTTAAAAGGCAATTCATCAAATAGAGGCATGAACTATTATGTAGTTGGGGAAAACTTGAAGATACTATACTGAATGAAAGGTTTGATATGCAGGAACTTGAGAAAGCTATTGATATGAGCAAAAATACATCCCTGGGTAAAGATAATGCATGCAATGTAATGTTTAGATATCTTCCTGAAAGCAGTTTGAGGGTTCCTTTGGAACTGTATAATATTACATGGGAACAAGGAATGACACAAAGCATTACAAGAGATTTCAGACTGGTGAAATGCTTGGGTTTTAAGGTCTCCATTGCTAGAACCAAAAGACTAATCTTTACAAAAAGGAAAACTACAAAGGAATATAAACTAATGAAGTATTCACCCATGAAAGCTTATGCTCCAATACATCTGTTAGTCTATAAGGTGCCACAGGACTCTTTGTTGCTTTTTACAGATCCAGACTAACACGGCTACCCCTCTGATGTTTAGAACACTAGCTGACCATTGTGGCATAAATGAAACTTTTTTTCAAATAAAAAAACCCCTCAAAGATGTACTATGTGCATGCTCTAAGGTAGAAGAAACACCTGATTACCATTTATAGGATAAGAAAGGGGAAAGCTTTTTGACGAATTTAAATGGCTTAAGATAACAAATGTTACATTAATGTTTAGTAACAATATCAGGGAAATGGAATAGTATTAGAAAGGCATAGTTATATTACCTGAAAGACATAGGGCAGAATCAGAGAATATAAACTGCTAGTTATTTAAAAATTATAGTTGGTGGCAGGTGTAGACAATCCAGATAAGTCTGTTTCACCACGGAAAGAAAAAAGAAAAGAAAGGAATCTAAAACAACTCCCTGGTGTCATGTTTTTCTATATCTGATATGGACCTGCTACAGAGCTTGCTTATACACCAGATGGGTTCATTATAAGATCTTTTAATGAGCTGCCAGGTATGGCTGAGGTTAGTTTAAATAGGAGCTTTTACACACAGCGCCACCTAATGGCTTGACATATACTACAGTTTAACATTCCATCTTCCCCTTTAAGGTCTACATTCTTACCATTTACAAGATTTATACCATCATGCTGTCTTTAAAGTTCAGTACAGTTCATTCTATTAAATATCTCTGAATCATGCTGGTTTTCTAATTACATGTCCCAAACACGTAACAACTTGATCATTTGACTGTCCAATAGTTGCAATGACTGGTTGTGGTTGGTTTGGAATCCCAGAGTGGTTGTCTTCTTGTTCAGCATCCACCATCTGTAGAGTTTGCTCTGTGGAGTGTTCTTTTTAGGGAATAAACTGTAGACATTGATGTTTTCTGTTGGTCTCTCCACTGTCAGTCTTGATCACATGATCTGGGCACTGAATTTTTTCTTCACGACAGCTGACTTGGTCCATCCTTTTTCTCAGTCCAATTAACATGAACGCTGTCACTAGATTTAGAATCGGCAGTACTCTGAGTGATGTCTGTTGTAAAAGTGTTCATAAGATCTGTTAGCCTTTTTATTCAATTTGGCTACTCTTGTCATGTCGGGCCACTTTGCATATAACTACAGTTCCAACCTTGGAAAAGAACCTCTGAATTGTCTTCCAATCAGGAGTCATGCTGGACTATATCCAGTAGCCACTATTGGTGCTGATCTGTAACTCAGAAGAGCAAAGAATGGATCTTCTGCTGTATGATTTTCTTGGCAGTCTGTACAGCTCTCTCAACCTCTTCATTCACTTGTGGGTAATGTCATTTCATTCAGAATGACTTAAATTCTGCTGTAGTGAATTGTGATCTGTTTTCCATCACTAGTTGTTCTGGGATAACAAAGGGAGCAAAAGTGAACTTCAATTTCTCAATAGCACTACAACATGTTAGGTCTTTCAAGTACTTTATTGCTATATACCTGAATAAATAGTCCTCTACAACCATGTAACGATGTTCTCTGAATTCATGTAAATCTGCAGCTAGTTTCTTCCAAGATCTCTCTTGTAGGCATGATTGTACACTGTATGGTTCAGCATTGTCTCTTAAGTTGATTTGTACTGGATCTCCTTTCAAAAGTCCTCTATCATCAAATCCTCCATCAAGTTCTTCCACCTTTCTCACTAGACCCATCATGGCTGGCACACTGCAGCTGAGAAGGTTGTTTGTCTTTGACCATATGCACTCTGAATGCATAGCTTTTGTCTTTGTAAGTGGTTTGGTGAACTGGCCCATGCAGTTCAGAATACCTCCAGGGCTAGTCAGATGCTGTATCTGGTGACTTCAGCTCTAGGAGAGATTCAAGGTCATTGTAAATCCCTTCTGAGATGACTGTGATATCCACACCTAAGTCAATTTTAAAGTCAATAGTCTTGCCATAAATATTCAATTTCACTTTCCAGGCAGGCTCTATGTCTTCATAAGTGAGATCCCAGAAACAATTACACTTTTCTATAATATGAGTCAACTCCCTGACTGCTTTGGTGCAGCAAATAGCTGCAAAATTTCCATAATTCATGCATGTATTACACCAGGCACCTCTGGTTGGACATGTGTCATCTCTTGGGATATGACTTTTTCCATACTTTGTGCATGTAGGCTGGAATTTATCCCTCTTATCCTGGGAGTTCTCTCTCCTTGATTCAGGGAGAAAGAAGGACTTTTAACACTCAAGTCTTTGTTTGTAGCTTCTAAGCTAGTTTCAGGTATTTCTAATTTCTTCTACCTTTTGTTCTATTGTTTGACTAATTCTGACTGTTTTGGTGTCTGTTATATTACTGTGGTTAGGGTTAAATCACTCTTCAGTGGTAGCTGTTGTTAAAGGTTTTTTATCAGTTAACCCAATAACCAGCCTGTCTGACACTTCCATGTTTTGCATTCCCAAAACAGGGCCGCCCAGAGGATTCAGGGGGCCTGGGGTCTTTGGTGGCGCGGGGCCCCCGCCGCCGAATTGCCGCCGAAGACCTGGAACTTCGGCGGTGGGTCCCGGAGCGGAAGGACCACCTCCCCCCCCCTCGCCGCCGAATTGCAGCCGAAGACCCGGAGCGGAAGAAGCTCCGGGGCCCCGTGAGAGTTTTCCGGGGCCCCCGGAGCGAGTGAAGGACCCCACTCCAGGGGCCCCAAAAAACTCTCGTGGGGGCCCCTATGGGGCCTGGGGCAAATTGCCCCACTTGCCCCCGCCCCCCCCCCCCCCCCCCCGCCCCCCCGGGGCAGCCCTGTCCCAAAATCACAGTTTTCAGCCAATGTAGGCAGAGTTTTTAATCAAACATTCAGCATTTCCCCTGGTTCTTGAATTCTCTGATGAAAACGTGCTCTTTCATAAATCACATTTCTCTGGGGTATAAAGTGTGCATCAGACATAGCCAGAACCATATCACGGTTATCTTTGTGACTGTCTTCAGTAAATCAAAGGATTTGAAGATATGCTTTGCTTGCTTTCCCATAGCATAAATTAAAGACAATAGGTGTATATCCCCAGTTTCTTTGTGAAGCTTGGTAGCAGTGCAAAATCTTACTTCCAGTCTGTTCATTCTCAAGGTTTGTCAAAGCTGAATTCTCTGGGGCATTGAAGAGTGGCATATTGATGATACACTCAAAAAGAACAGGAGTACTTGTGGCACCTTAGAGACTAACAAATTTATTTGAGCATAAGCTTTCGTGGACTACAGCCCACTTCTTTGCATATCCGAAGAAGTGGGCGGTAGTCCACGAAAGCTTATGCTCTAATAAATTTGTTAGTCTCTAAGGTGCCACAAGTACTCCTGTTCTTTTTG
>NC_048302.1:84143646-84185073 GCF_013100865.1 Trachemys scripta elegans | reverse complement strand
CAAAAAGAACAGGAGTACTTGTGGCACCTTAGAGACTAACAAATTTATTAGAGCATAAGCTTTCGTGGACTACAGCCCACTTCTTTGCATATCCGAAGAAGTGGGCGGTAGTCCACGAAAGCTTATGCTCTAATAAATTTGTTAGTCTCTAAGGTGCCACAAGTACTCCTGTTCTTTTTGCGGATACAGACTAACACGGCTGCTACTCTGAAACCTGATGATATACTGCAACCTTTGTTGCTTTGTTTCTTCTGTTTCTGTTCTTAGGTAACTCTTGACACCATGTCATGATCTTCTATACCAGATATGGATGGGCTACATAGCTTGCTTATATACACCAGATGTGTTCATCATAAGGTCCTGTAATGCTCTGTCAGGTATGGCTGAGGTTATCTTAAATAAGGTCTTTTATACACAGTGCCACCTAGTGGCTGAACAGTATAATACAGTGGTCATCAGGGACAAGGCGGCTGTACAGGGGAAAAGTAAGCCCTGAGAGCCTGGAATTAGGAATCTGGCAAGAAGCTAGAAGGGGGTGATGTAGCCACAAGGAGTAGATTAGGCTCCTGTGGTAAACAAGGAAAGAAGGTAGAGAGGCCTGGTAAGAAAAATCCCAGAGAAACCTCAATAGGGACAGAGTCTGAGGACCTGGATTACAGGTTATAGGGTCCCTTGGCTTGGAAACCTGGAGATGGAATTTAGACAATTGTCCTGTTAGACTTTGTAACCCCAAAACGGGAGGATTAAATGGTGACCTGGCTGCAGGCCCAAGTTATCGCAGAGTGAGCAATAAGCAGCAAAGGGGCACCTGATGCACTGAGAGCTACATTCCTAGACCTAGATGCAAGGAGTTACACTAGCCATGATTGGCAACCCAATGACATCAAAATATTCCTTAAAGGATTTTTATTGTTAAAATAGTATAATAGTATAGGACCAGGGCCGGCTCCAGGCACCAGCACAGGTGGAAGAGGCGGCACATCCGGCTCTTCGGCAGCAATTCGGCGGCAGGTCCCTCGGTCCCTCTCGGAGGGAAGGACCTGCCGCAGAAGTGCCGCTGAAAAAGAAAGCAGTGCGGTGGAGCTGCCGCCGAAGTGCTGCCAATCGCGGTCGCAGCTTTTTTTTTTTTTTTTCCCGCCGCTTGGGGCGGCAGAAACCCTGGAGCTGGCCCTGTATAGGACAAGCAGTACAATCAGTCCTGGATCCTTAAAATTCCAACTATCCTTCTGGAAAGGAATGTTACAGGAACTCCATGTCATTTAGTTGCCAGGAAAGGCCAGGAAAACATGTATATGGCAGGTGGACTTGTGAAGCTCTAGAATTACAACAGAGCCATTGAAGTTCCCTATCTAAAGTTGGATCTTATTTTGCATTTAAAATGGGGGTTCAACCTCTGGTTTTTGTATAAACTACAGGGTCTGTCCAGTTTTTTTCAGCACATAATTTCTGAGTAAAGCTTGGATTTTCTGAGGATTTAAGTAAATCTTAGTTTGTGTGCTTTAATCGGTTAAAAACTGACCTTAAAAAGAAACTCACATTTTGTATTTTGTGATTTTTCTGATCCCTCTAGCATAAAAACTAAAGACTGTAGAAAGTCAGAAAGTTCTGCATAGTGAGAATTTAGAGGTTTTCGGGGTTGTATAACCATTTTGTTAACACATAAAAAGAAAAGAAAAGGGTACTACTCATCCTACCTTGTGCACTGCAGTTACCGGACAGTGAACACAGTTTATAGGTGTTACTTCCATTCTCTGACCTTGTATGCAGGAGGTTTTATGAACAGTTTAGGAAAGGAATGCATCACTGCCATTTTCACCTGAGTAATGTTTCCTGTATCTGAAATTTGGAAGAACACAGTAAATGTGGAATGGGTTTTGCTAGTCCAGAGACACATTTTTTGGATCAGAGATCATCGTCGACAAAGGAACAGCCACTTTGTTGAAGAAAAGTACTGAGTAGGTAGAATAGTTTCATAAAGTTTCATGATGAACAGACTCTGATAGAGTAGCTATTGCTCCACTCCTAAACCCACTGAATAGTTTTGACAAGTTCCTGGTCTTTGTGAAAGTGTTCAGCAAGTTCAAGAGAAGAGGTCTTGATCCAGCTTAACAGTTTCATGAAGAACAGGATCTTTGACAAAGCAGCAGCTATTTCAATGAATACTACTTTCATGTTATAAAAACAGTAGCATGTATGTTAGTATTAGATTCCCTCACTTCTCAACTCACACTATAGGGATGCAGGGTAACCACTCACGTTCGGATTATGTGTTTATATTTTTCACACTTCTCTGTGAGAAATAAACATAGACCTCTCGGGGGAAAAAAATACACAGATCTTCCCAGAGAACCCTCTTGCTTACCTCTGTCTACATAATAGTCACCTTCCTTCTTTAAGCGCAGGATGGATAATTTTCTAAGCACAGGATGGATAATTTTCTTGCAAATGACTGTACATATGATTTGGCCATATCCTGAGGGATTTTACTACTTAAGCAAGCTTCTAGTGACATCATGAAAGACAATGACAATACAGGGAAGTGTCAGGAGTCAGGGTCTGGAGCAAAGCAAGCCC
This sequence comes from Trachemys scripta elegans, assembly GCF_013100865.1. Lineage (NCBI taxonomy): Eukaryota > Metazoa > Chordata > Testudines > Emydidae > Trachemys > Trachemys scripta. Next base: position 84,182,499 of record NC_048302.1, on the reverse strand, counting down.
CCAGGCATCCTAGCAAGTGCAGCTGGCCTGGAGAAGGCCTGCTGTATGGGCTACACCACCTGGAAAAGTCAGCGACTGGCTGGGAACAATCAAGCCTAGAGCAGCAGCAGCAGTTCAGCGGCTGTTCAAAGCATTCACCTATGGCTATGATAGCTACTGTGTCTGATTGTTCCCAGATCTGCTCCCGCCTTGGACCCAGCCCCACACCATCCCAGTCTTGTCCCTGCTTTGCCTCTCTCCAGGTAACCCAGTCTTGACCCTCGACTCCAATTTCTGACTTCAGTTCTGATCCTTGGCTCAGGGATATGGCCTTGGACTCCAGATATGACCCCAGTCTCCAATTCCTGACTTCGGCTCTGCCAGCTGACTTCTGACTCTTGCTCTAACCATGAGGCATGACAAGCCATGATCCAGTCACTGACACGAGGTTTCTATTTCCCACAGACACAGGCTCCAAATAAACTGCAGTGGAGTTGAGAGTTTTAGAGTCAGGCTGGAGAAGGGCCACTTCAAACTAAATCCAGCATTGGGCACCCCCATATACAAGTGCAAATGGGTTGTGACTAGGTAAGTGCTCAAACCCCATGAACTGCCCCAGGCTGCGGGTGGTTGGATTTTCCTTTCCAACCTCCGAAGAGCACAGCAGTTTTTCTCCATCTTTGTGCAATAAATCATAAATGTTTCCATAGGGGTTTTATTCCACTATCTCCCCTTATCCTGGTTCCTGCTGCATTTTAGATGGCTCAGTTACTTCCGTCTGGTCTACACTACAAAGTTAGGTCAACATAAATCACCTTGCGTCAGTCTATTTTTGCATGTTTCTACACTCAAGTGTATCTCCCTCTGACATAAGTGCCCCATTACAGAGACGCAGTAACACCACTTATCTGAACAGCATCGAGCCATGGTCAATGCAGTGTGAGTATAGACGTTGCCTGACCTACGTCAACCCGAACAGTCCTCCAACAGCTGAAAGTGACTGCTGTGTTCATAGATGTGAACTCCACTGCCTGGGGGTCACAAAAGTCACCCCCTTGCTTTAAAAACTCATGTATTTTTGAAATGCTTTTTCCTGATTTCCCTTGGCGAGCTCTCCCTTGTTGTATGTAACTGCCCACCCAGCCATACCAGTTACGTGCTCCAGCCACACTCCTGCCTGGAGTAGACAGAAGGTATTAGATCTCCTGACCTGTGGGGAGAAGAGGCTGTGTAGGCTCAGCCATGGACCAGTCATAGAAACATGGACATGTACAAAAAGATTGCACAGGGGATGCAGACAAAGGGGTACAACCAGGATCAACAGCAGTGCTGCATGAAAGTGAAGGAACAGCAGCAGGTATACCACAAGGACAGGGAAGCCAACAGTCAATCTGGTGCTGAGCCATACCCCTGCCACTTTTACGAGTTGCATACCACACTTGGCAGAGAACAACACCCTATAGACAATCAAGGATAACTCAGTGGAGCCGGAGACAGAGACCTCTGCCATGAACAGCAAGGAAAGTTGACACATGGAGCAGGGGGCCCAGCCATGCTGCAAACCAGGATCTTTTTGAGACTCCACCACAATCTAGCCAGTTCTACCAGACTAACACAGATGAGCCATACCCAGGGGAAGATACGTCGGGTAAGTGTGTGCCTGCATTTTCCCTTAAAGTTTAAATGTGAAAATGGCACCCAGCCCAACCACAAAGTTACCAGGACATGGGTATCTGCTTTTCATTGTTTTACTCATACAAGCAGAGATATCAGTACAACAATTTTGTAGTATGTGTATCTGCTTTTCATTCCCCTGCACAGTTAGGGAGGCCATGCAGAGCAGTTTGTTTATGTACACAGGGATGTCCTTCTGAAAGCCCTACTACTCCATGCCAGGGGACAGTAAGGAAAACCACAGCTTCACACACACTGACCTGTGAGAGCTAGAGTTGGTGTATATTTAGCATAAATGGACATGAATATTTTCTAGCATTCTATTTGTAATGTTCTGTTCCATTAATTTTATACATTTGCACAATATTGGTTTTTTAACTACAAATTACTCTTTGCACCTTGTTACATAATAAATTTTTATTTTGGGAAATAATTTCATCCTTATTACTTCATAACATATACACAGAATTCCTAGTGCTACTGAAAACACATATTAATTGTAATTGAATGAGACCACTGATTCTGTGCAAACCATATGGCAATAAGTTATAAATGTACAGTAAGCACTAAATAATTCATAGGCTCATTAAAAGACACTGATATTCATAAATGTATGCCAGGTACTGCATCATTCCTAACCCCCAAAACCTCAGGGCCAGGTAGCACACTGTCCAGCACAGCTCATCACTGTGGCTGGCCATCAGAGTGCTCTTTCAAGATTTCCCTGAGCCCCATAACTCTGCATTGAGCTCTGCTAATGGACTTTGTGTCTGGCTGTTCAAAGTCAGCAGATAGCCGCTCCACCTCTGCCCTCCTTCCCCATGGCAACTTTTCCCCCATTTGTCCTTCAGATATTTTGCAGGACACAACAGACAACTAAAACCAATGGGATATTTTTCTCACTGAGATCTAATCTGGTAAGTAAGCACCACCAGTGTCCCTTCAATCTACCAAAAGTATATTCAACTGTCATTCTGCAACCTGCTGAGCCAGTAGCTGAATCTTTCCTTGATACTGTCAAGGTGACCAGTGTGCAGCTTCATGAGCCAGGGGAGCAAGGAGTAGGTTGGGTCCCCCACTAGGAACAATTCAACATCGCCAGTGATAATCCGCCAGTCATGAAAAAATGTCCACTTGCAGCTTTCTGAACAGCCCTGTGTTGCTTTAACTCTGATTCTGGTGTCCATGTTCTGGAGGACTGGTGTGAGTTCAATACACAGATCCAGGAAAGTGGCTTTTCATATCCAAAAGTTCTACAGCCACTGCTAGTCATCCCAAACCTGCATTATGATGTGATCCCACAGTCAGTGTTTGTTCCTCAGGCCCAGAAGCAGTGCTCCACCATCTGTAGCTGCTCCGTGAGTGCCAACAACCACCTTGAATTGGTTTTTGCTACATCCCATAGCAATCTATCCTCAAAGAAATCATTTACCCCATTGTTGCGGTACTTCCTGAGGCTCTGCAAATACTGGAGGATCACTCATTGTATGTTTGCAACATTCTTGACAATAGTGCAAAGCTTGTGGGCTCATACATCCGACAGATGGTGGACAGCAACAAGTGCCACACGGTTGGTTTGTTTTTTTAAAAGGTGCAAAAATTACAGGATAGGGATGGCATTATGGGATGGAGAAAGTTGCATGATGGGGACTTGACTCTCTGCATGACTCATTTCTATCCCACAACACATTGCAAAAATCCCCCAAAAGCCATTGTACTGGAGAGTAGTGAGTGGCACACAAGGATACCCAGGGTGCACCACACTTTGTGTTAATACAAGCACTCCTGGTGAGCACACAAAGTGCCAACTCAAGTCGTCAAGTATGTATGCACACGAGTGATATACTAACTGCAACAACTTTACACCAAAGTAAGCTGCATCAACCAAAGTTTGAAGTGTGGACATGGCCTCAGTTATTACAATAAAGCAAACTATTTGAAAGGGAAAGGAAGTGTCAAGAGACTCTCCGTTTAATTTTCTTTTTCAAAAGTAGTATGTTACCTAGCTGCCAGGAAAGAACAAATCAGTGATACCATTGGGCCCAGGAGAGCAGGAAGAGTTGTGAACAAGTGTCTATTACAGGAGATGATGAGAAGACCATGGTAAGCTCTAGAAAATATATAGCACTTTAACAAGAAAATGTATATGTAATATTCATAATTGAATAAAAATGAATTGCTTACAACCTTTTTTCTGTTTTCCCATTCATCAGGACTGAAGGGCCATATTATTATACTAACAATAAGATACTGCAGATCACATTTTATAAGTCCATTGATACACACCATAGGTAACTGGAGTTCCTGATGTACCTGGTGCATGTCTTAATAGCCCTACAGAATATGCCCTGTCATGTCTTAATGCTGAAATACTTTGACAGGACCTGAATCCTAATCATTCAGATGTTAACTAAAATTCATAGAATGAGCTAACACTCATGGAACATTTTCTAACTTTTTTGGGGGGCAGGGAGAGTAAATGAGGAAACTTCAGTCAGTAGGATTCTTTTCTGCAGCACTTGCAAATATTTGGAAAGCATTAGTGCATGCTGGATCTAAAGAACATGGTTCCCTTTCATATGTAAATTGAAAAATTAAAATGGCAGTGCTGAATTTTAATGTGTAGCTCTTGGGTAAAAACATTTTGTCTATGGCAGAATGACTTGTGAAGGGTAATGTAATATAAAGCTCATCACTGTAGTACTATCAGCTATCAGTGATCAAAAACTTATGAGATGACTGATAACCAATGATTACCAAATGAGCCAGTGCTCTCAACCTAGTTTCCAGTGAATAGATGCCTGCATCAGATAACCACCACTATACCTGGCAGCAATTGTCACCCTTTTTGGTAATTTTAGTAATGTTTGGCCTCTCTGCTAAGTGATACCAAGTACTGTACTACAAAGCACAAGTGCCATATTTTGTAGAGCTGTTTGGAAAATGGTAACTATTTTCCATGAAAATTTTTGAAAGAAACAAAAATTTAATGTTATGGGGGGGTTATTTTTTGTTTGAGAGAGGGGTGAGGATGTTTCATCGCCCTTAATTCCCTCCTGCATGAGCCTTTGCCCCCTCCCCCTCAGTGTTCCAATGTGCCCTCTGACCTTATGTGCCTCTGACTTCCCCTTCTATTGTCCCCATGTGCCTGCCATCCCCCTCCCCCTCGCCCATCCTTTTACACTGAACCCACAGGTCTTGGCCACCCGCTTACTGTGCGACTCTTCTGGGAGGTGTCCTAATTCCCTCTCCCACCTGTCCTGTCTTCAGGGGATGTCATTGTCTCACATCTCCAGTCTTCAGGGGGTGACACCAAATGGGGCCACTGTCTCCCTCACCCCATTCCCACTCAGAGCACTGGTATCTTCAGGAGTAGGGACTCAGAGACTGAGACTATTTAATGGGAGGGATGAGACTTACACTGACCACATGGAAACTCCATCCTTCCCTGGGCATTGCCAATAAATAATAGGGCCTAGGATGTGCTTTCCCTCCCATTGTGCAGCTTGGACTGTTGTTGAGGGCGAAGGGAAGCGTACACAGATAAGCAGGGAGATGTATTCAGAAAGGACGTGTGCAGTTGATATGCTGTATGTAGATGTGGAGCGAGGGTATGGGTTTAGAGAAGGAGTGGCTATGTGTATTCAGTGTGTGGCTGCACAGAATGAGTGGATGGGTGAGCATGGAATGAATGGGGATAAGTGGTGAAATAAATTGGATCTGGAGATGACATGCATAATGACCATTTCGGTAAACAGGTAGCATGGAGTGAAAGTGGGCATGGAATGAATGCAAGCGTGGAGTAGGCATGAGTAGGACAAACGGGGACTGTGTCTGTGAATGTATGTGCTTATTTATGTAAATATATGTAAATTAGAATGTATTGGGGTTTGTTTGCAAAAGTTGGCAGGTATGCAGTGTGCTCTTTACTGCTCCATACACCACAACAGACGGCCACACTTTGCTTTTACATGTTGGAGAGGCAAAGGCAAAGAGTGCCATCATCAGACACCAGATTTTTAATATTTTTTTAAAAATATCTTTCCCTCTCCCCAATAATACAACCCAGGCTTCATCTCTTTTTGGAAAGAAAAAAAGGCACAGAAATGTTCAGTCAGTTAGTGATCTGATTAGTTGAACATTCCTGTGTGCTTTCTAATAGGCCTAAAAGAATTTCTTTAAATTACTTCTTCCCCTTTAGAGTGAAAGAAAGGTGTTACCTAGTGCTGACCCACCATATGAAATCAGTAATAAATTCCACCTCTTCCTATATGCCACCCTTATTTACTTTACATAGCAAAGCACCAGACAAGCTCCTTCTCCATATTTAGTTACATATAAGTTGCACAACAAATCCAAATAAAAACAATGGGGAGTCCTTGTGGCACCTTAAAGACTAACACATTTATTTGGGCATAAGCTTTCGTGGGCTAGAACCCACTTCATCAGATGCATGGAGTGGAAAATACAGGAGCAGGTATAAATACATGAAAGGATGGGAGCTGCCTTACCAAGTGTGAGGTCAGTCTAACGAGACAATTCAGTTAACAACAGGATACCAAGGGAGGAAAAATAACTTTTGAAGTGGTAATGAGAGTGGCCTATTTCAGACAGTTGACAAGAAGGTGTGAGTAACAGTAGTGGGAAATTAGTATTGGGGAAATTAGGTTTAAGTTTTGTAATGACCCAACCACTCCCAGTCTTTATTCAGGCCTAATGTGATGGTGTCCAGTTTGCAAATTAATTTCAGTTCTGCAGTTTCACGTTGAAGTCTATTTTTGAAGTTTTTTTGTTGAAGAATTGCCACTTTTAGTTCTGTTGATGAGTAACCAGCAAGATTGAAGTGTTCTCCTACTGGTTTTTGAATGTTATGATTCCTGATGTCAGATTTGTGTCCATTTATTCTTTTGCGTAGAGACTGTCTGGTTTGGCAAATGTACATGGCAGAGGGGCATAGCTGGCACATGATGGCATATATCACATTGGTAGATGTGCAGGTGAACGAGCCCCTGATGGTGTGGCTGATGTGGTTAGGTCCTATGATGGTGTCCCTTGAATAGATATGTGGACTGAGTTGGCACAGGGGTTTGTTGCAGGGTTTGGTTCATGGGTTGGTGTTTTTGTTGTGTGGTGTGTAGTTGCTGGTGAGTATTTGCTTCAGGGTTGGCGGCTGTCTGTAAGCAAGGACTGGCCTGTCTCCCAAGGTCTGTTAGAGTGAGGGATCGTCCTTCAGGATAGGTTGTAGATCCTTGATGATGCGCTCAAGAGGTTTTAGTTGGGGGCTGTAGAGGACGGCTAGTGGCGTTCTGTTACTTTCTTTGTTGGGCCTGTCTTATAGTAGGTGACTTCTGGGTGCCCTTCTGGCTCTACCAATCTGTTTCTTCACTTTACCAGGTGAGTATTGTAGTTTTAAGAACGCTTGATAGAGATCCTGTAGGTGTTTGTCTCTGTCTGAGGGATCTGAGCAAATGCGGTTGTATTTTAGAGCTTGGCTGTAGACAATGGATCGTGTGATGTGGTCTGGATGAAAGCTGGAGAAATGTAGGTAAGTATAGTGGTCAGTAGGTTTCCGGTATAGGGTGTTGTTTATGTAACCATCACTTATTAGCACTGTAGTGTCTAGGAAGTGGACCTCTTGTGTGGACTGGTCCAGGCTGAGGTTGATGGTGGGGTGCAAATTGTTGAAATCTTGGTGGAATTCCTCAAGGGCCTCCTTCCCATGGGTCCAGATGATGAAGATGTCATCAATATAGTGCAAGTAGAGTAGAGGTGTAAGGGGACGAGAGCTGAGGAAGCGTTGTTCTAAGTCAGCCATAAAAATGTTGGCATACTTTGGGGCCATGTGGGTATCCATAGCAGTCCTACTGGCTTGAAAGTATAAATTGTCCCCAAATCTGAAATAGTTGTGGGTGAGGACAAAGTCACAAAGTTCAGCCACCAGGTTTGCTGTGATGGTATCAGGGATGCTATTCTTGATGGCTTGTAGTCCATCTTTGTGTGGAATGTTTGTGTAGAGAGTTTCTACATCCATAGTGGCTAGGATGTTGTCTTCTGGGAGATCACCAAAGGATTGTAGTTTCCTCAGGAAGTCAGTGGTGTCTCAAAGATAGCTAGGAGTGCTGGTAGCATAGGGCCTGAGGAGAGAGTCTACATAGCCAGATAATCCTGCTGTCAGGGTGCCAATGCCTGAGATGATGGGGCATGCAGGATTCCCAGGTTTATGGATTATGGGTAGCAGATAGAATACCCCTGGTCAGGGCTCTAGGGGTGTGTCAGTGTAGATTTGTTTCTCTGCTTCTTTAGGAAGTTTCTTAAGCAGATGGTGTAGTTTCTTTTGGTAATCCTCAGTGGGGTCAGAGGGTAATGGCCTGTAGAATGTGGTGTCAGAGAGTTGTCTAGCAACAAATAAGTTCATTTAAGTCCACTAGATCAAAATAATATCCTATATATTGTATTTCTATTCATTATTTTCCTTATCAAATCTCTTCTGTTGATTTTTATAGGTTATCTAGTAATAAAATAATGTGCAAGACTGGGTGTCTTCAGATCTCTGATAGGAAATCCCCATTACAGCAATAAATATATCTGTGGCAGGCAATTGGCAAGCTACCTTGATCATGATAGTCTCTGGCTGACAATCACACAAAACTATGACCAGAAAGCATATTTTAAATGTTTCAGCACTCGGATTTTCCTAACTACCCCTTTCAAGTTTTTTATGAACAACTTGTGTATAGATCAAAACATGCTAATTTCATCATTGCTGGCCAACATCATAAAAGAATCATATGAAAGCATATGGGTACGCTGACTAACTTTAAGCAACCAAATCTTTCGTAGAAATATTGAAGTGATTCCATAAGATAAAAAGGGTTTGCTGTTTGAAACAATAGTATCTTTTTCCATAAAAACACATGACAGTACTATATGTCATATATCAATTACATTTTTATTTACAACACTGTCAGTGGGGCTGCTCAAATGGTCTAGGCAAGGCACCTGAGAAACAAGGGGCAACATGTTGTACTACGACACAAGAGTTCTGATTTGGACCCCGAGTTCAATTTCTTGATACCCAGAGTGTAAGGGGGTGGAGTAATTTCAGGAGCCTCAGACTCAACTCTTGGAACTCATTGTATTCTCCAGAGACCACCCCGACTACTCTTGAAGTCATGTTGGACTTGAGGGGATCAGTTTTCAAACACTGTCAGTGAGAAGGAGAGTCATCATGATGAGTGGTCCAAAGCTGGTGAAAAGAAGTAAGATAGCAGAGAAAATGTGGAGATCTTAATACCAACCAGACACATGCACAGTGACAAGTTAGATAAACCGAGCTTTGCCCAATGTTACTAGATCAATGTATTTACAACATCTACAGATTACTTTATTGTTCATTGCAGTAATTTACCCTGGCACCTATAGTAGCTGGGAACACTTTACATAATTAAGATAAGCAAGAATATTTCCCAAATATTGGGATTTAAAGCCTTTAGTCTCCACAACTCCGCAACTTTACAGCATGAAGACATGAAAATACAGCCACAATGCTGAATGCTACGATCCTGGATCCAGCAGTTGGTGAAAAGCCAAACGGTGTTTCTTCAGTTTGGCCATGATATATTTCCAGTGAGAAAGAATTCCAGAATGCAGCTGACAATATCTTGCACCCAGCAACCTCAAGCTTCATGTTTAGGGGAGTTACCTTATGGATTCTGGACTAACAGGTGGCATTGTGGGTCAGAGAGGGAGAGAGTGGTCTCTTACAGGGGTGCTGAACAATTTGTATGGAGGGGGGTGCTGAGAGCTATTGAACCAAACTGTTAACCCTGTATATGATGGAAACCACTTCAAGCTAAGAGGTACTCATCTTATGTAGCTGGGCTCTATCCTATGTAGGGCTTTGTGGACAGTAATTAGCCGTTTACATTTACTAGCAGAAACTTATTAGCAGTAAGAATAGAGCAAAAGTGTAACATGTTGTCACAAATCCACTTTGTTGAGGGGGCATGCAATCAAATTTTGCACTACCTGATCTTTGACGTAACTAAGGGCTAGTCTATACTACTCTGCTACATCAGCACAGTTTGTCACCCTTGGTTTGTTGAGGTGTTGTCAGGTCCTCCTTTAGTACTGACCTTTCAGGGTGGTTATGTCATCTGACTTTGCTGCAGATCAATTAGTTGTTACCTTAGCATGTTGCCAGCCAATTTCTGTTTGAAATCCAATATCCTCTCCAGTTGACAATTGAGGCAATTATTTGACCTCCTCTCTATACTGTTTTTTCTGTTCTATTTTCCTGGTACATAGCCTGTTTGTAACTACTTATCATAAGGGATCTTTCACGTCCAGGGGGCCTTGAGGTTCAGTGCTGCAAAGATTTCCTCAACCTAGCACCCTCTTCAGCTAGCCTAGCACCACAACAGTCTATCAAAACACATAGCCTAGCCCTCCAGCCATGTCACTGCTCATTTCATTCCCCTTCTGGGGGTTCACTGAAAAGTCCAGAAAATAGGAAACAGAGAAACTAATGTTCAAGCACATCTCCTGGCTTCTGGCACTTCTGTTCTTGGCTTCTTTTGTTCTTGACACCTGTGTTTCTTATAGGGAAGACATCCATCTGGTATTAAACCAGGTGGTCCTCTTTTTGAGAGGTTTGAATCCCACCTGGTACTGGGACAAAAGTGGACTTTTTTTGTCCAGTATTGGACAGGGACACCATTTTTAAGAGCATGACACTCCACCTCCTCCAACATGACCTAGAAAGCATATGTGCAAGGCCATGCTGGCAGGGCCAACGTGGCATACTCTTAAAAATGGAGCCCTCTGTGCACCATGACCTCACATGCACTGTGCATACAAGGTCATGCCAGCAGGGCTAGGTCCAGGCCATTCCCAGAACTACTGAATAGCCAGCATTCCAGGAACATGTGAGTGACCACCTTAGTTGCTTTCTCCTATTGGCCTGGAGAGAGGCAGTAGAACATATGTCCACCCCCTCCTCTAGGTTCCAACCCTGAGACCTTGTTTAGACATTTAAGGACAATTCCTTCAATCCCTTCCCCCATTTTCCCTGGGCTACTCACACCTTTACCTCTTCATATGATCTGCAGACTGCTGCTCCTATCCTGACCTTTATGGTTCCTCACAGCTTCTCCTGGGACCAGCTACAGAAATGTTTCCTAAAAACTAGTCTCAGCTCTTCCCCATGTCAGCTGGATTATACTACTAGCAGTTCTCTGCCCCTTGTCTTAAAACTCTCAGTGTCTCTCTCCTTTAAACAGGAAGTCCCCCTCAGCCCTCTGGGACTGTATCTCAAACCTCTTGCCTTATCTGCAAGGCTGCATGGCTTTTGCCCGCTCACTTCAGTTGAACACCCTTGCCAATTAGCCTTCCAATTTGAAGAAGCCAGCCTTCTCTTATCAGTGTCTGTCTGCTCTGAGAAAGGAGACAGTCTTTATGCTGCTCCCCTTCTCCCACCTCTTTCCCAATTGGTGAGAGGGGAATCTAACCCTATCTTATCTGCAAGATTTCAGGCCCTTAATGATGCAGTGTCCAGATTCCTTCCCCAGTTCTCAGTCATTCCCAGATCTCTCTATGCATCTATTAGACACTTCCAAACCTTTTAACGGCCAAGCCAGGTGGCCACATGGGACTGACCACTAGGCACAACTGCCCTCAACTACCCCATCACAATACATCAAAGTTAATTGTGTTTTGCTTGAGAAATTTGTTACACCTTTTTTTGTCCTTCTGCCTATGAGCCTTTGAACTGGTAGTCTCAATAAAGCATTGTGAAATATGATGAAATACTTTAACAATGCTAGAATTCTATTAACAGTGCTCATGTACTGACAGAAGTACCATATGTACCCATCCATTCACAGACAGTAAAAATCATCAGGTGCAACAAATACACCTCAATAGATGAACAAGCCATTGCAAAAAAAAACTGTTTTGAAAACAAATAGCAACCATGCAGTCAGAAAGCCATTGAGGTTTGGGCGGGTAATACTTGTTGACAAATATGCAGTAAGGGGCAAAATAATCCTCTGATCTCTTAAGGATGTTCAGAGATCATCTACCATGATATCTCCAATCTTGTGAAAATTTAGTTTACTTCTGTTAGCTTATAAGAGATCTGATTCACAGGAGTGCAGATAAGAGTTTATTTTATTTCCTGGTCCCAGTCACCTGATCAGGATCAGGTTTAGAAAGGTTAGTCCCCAGTCACATGACTTGATATATCCAGTGATGTAGTAGGAAAAACCAAATACATCTAAGAATTTATCAGGGGTCCCAAGAGCCCTTCTCCCAGGAAAACCTACCAGAGTGAACTACAAGGGAGGAAATTTCTAAAAGGCTGGCTTCACTGAGTCAGCTACCTAGTCATTTCATTATCACAGCAAGATTTGCCTCTCTGCAGAATATGCCATGAGGTTGATAAACAAAGCCCCTGATCCACCCCGATGCAAATCTCCAGGTACCAGCTTCTGTCAGGGACCATGAGTCTTGAATGCTGGTATACAGCGCTTTTAAGAGCTAGGTTTCAGAGTAGCAGCCGTGTTAGTCTGTATCCGCAAAAGGATTGAATAAGAACTGGGAATGGCTGAGCCATTACAAACATTGAATCTATCTCCCCTTGTAAGTATTCTCACACTTCTTATCAAACTGTCTGTACTGGGCTATCTTGATTATCACTTCAAAACTTTTTTTCTCTTACTTAATTGGTCTCTCAGAATTGATAAGACAACTCCCACCTGTTTATGCTCTCTGTATGTGTGTATATATATCTCCTCAATATTTATTCCACTCTGTATGCGTCCGAAGAAGTGGGCTGTAGTCCACAAAAGCTTATGCTCCAATAAATTTGTTAGTCTCTAAGGTGCCACAAGTACTCCTGTTCTTTTTAAGAGCTAAGCACTCCCAACCTGGCCACCCACTGACCAGAATAGTAGCTGAACTCTAACAGAGGGAGTCCTGGGCTCTGATTGGTGGAAACCTGGGTGTCCTGATTGGTCCCCAGCCTCTATTTAACCCAAGCACAGAAAGTTGTTCATGCAACTGAGTTCTCCCTCCCAGGACTGCTTCCCCTGCAATAGCTGCTACTACTGCTGATCTCCTACCTGTCCCTGCCTGCCTCCTGACACCTGATTCTTGGTTTTCCCTCTGGCCTGTCTCGGACTCTGACTTCCTAGTATCTGCCCTTGCCTGACTCCCAACTCTTACTGGTCACTGGGTAAGACTGCCCTTCTCCTTGTTGTGACAGCTTCCTGCCAGCTGTGGATCACTAGCATTTCCCTACTGTCCACCTGTGTGGCTCCAATGGAGTATCTCCACCATGGTGGTGGGTGCAGAAAGTGTAATACAATGTCTTGCTGTATTACATTTCCACCTTGAAGAATGATCTGATCCATTATTTGTCAGTATTATTATTTATTTATTAACCACCAGGAATGTGCTTAGAGCTGTACAAAACATAAATGAAGACCAGACCCTGACAAACAGCATGGTTAGATCTAAAGGAACTTAATGAAGTTATAAAAACATCTTCACCTTTCCATTGTCGGGGGAAAAGGTAGCAGCTGATTTGCTGGAACTACTAGAGGCATTCCAAATTACTACCACAATGTTCACAATAACTATGCCATTGAGGCCTTGTCCAGTGTGATTAAAGCAATACACACACACAGCATGGATTCAGTTATGCCAGTATAAAAGTGTTTATACCAATACAGCTTACTCCCATACACTAAGGCTAGGTCTACACTAGTGTGAGGGATCGATTTAAGATACGCAAATTCAGCTTCGCGAATAGCGTAGCTGAATTCGACGTATCCTATGCGACTTACCCTGCTGTGAGGATGGCGGCAAATCGACCACTGCGGCTCCCCCGTCAATGGCGCTTACTCCTCCTGACGAGGTGGGAGTACGTGCATCGATTCAGGGATCGATTTATCCATCTAAATGAGATGTGATAAATCGATCCCCGAGAGATCGATTTCTACCCGCCGATCAGGGCGGGTAGTGTAGACTAGCCCTAAGGGGAATAAGCTATACTGCTATAAAGCACCTTTATACTGGTATAACTGTGTCCGCACTAGGGGTTGTACTAGCATAAATATCAATTTACAAACAAAAATTGCACCTTTAACTTAGCGTTACAGTGGTACAAAACCTGAGTGTACACAAGGCCTTAAAGAGTTATTGCAGAAAGACTGTAAATGGCTATGAAAAATTGGGGGTGGGGAGAAGATAAAGCTCCTGTTTCCATAACCAGTTTGTTCTTCTCTTTTTTAAAGTGACTTCGGGTGCTTCACAACCTGAACTGTTCTTCAGGTTGGTGTTTCAACTAATTGTGTCCCTGTTGATGAGTCGGACTAAAAAAGTTCCATCCAAATAGAAGAGATGTTCACTGTAGCATTTGAGTGTGAAAGTTATCACCAATATGTTTGACAATTTGACATACAAGCTGACCATAAACTGTTAGCCATTGTTACAAAGCCTTTGACACCTGCACCCCTCTATCTAGCATACAAAGATTACTGTTTCAAAGTTACCAGTTTCACTTCAAACATGTGCATCAGTACTAGCAAGAGCTGCTGGTCTTAGTAAGATCTTATTTGGGGCGGACGCATTATTAAGGGCACATTAATCAGAAATAGAGAATAGCATGAAGCATGATATAAAGGCACAAATGCACAAGCCCATTGAAAACTTACTGAAAAAAAACCTGCAGGTGATGACAGAAAATAGAACTACAAGTTCTGAAAGAGGCTGTAGAAAGAAAAATCTTACCTCTGTTACACTACTACTAGTCTGTTGGTTATGAATTAAAGGTTGCTCATTATGTAATTGTTATAAGAGACCAGCTCTTTTATTACCAGCTCTGATTTGAAAGCAAAGACTGTTTAATGGCCTTCTCCTCCTATTCAGGCTACTTTGAACTGAATATTCTAAAAGATACCTTGAGTATGATGATTCATTACATGAAATCAGTCTTTACAAGATATGGAATTCCCAATCAAGTATATTTGAAAATACAATATACTGGTACAGAAATCAAAGCTTTTGCAAAGCACTGGGATTTTGGCATGTTACATCAATCATAAACTACTCAGGGTCACGTGGGTTTGCAGAAAGTGTAAATACTGAAGAAAACAAAGGAGGATAACCAGCATTCTAATTTACATCAGTTGTACCTGAATACAGAAACAGTCTCTGGCCCTGATCCTGCAGCTTGTTCTGTGCAGATGGACCCATGTCCCCATGCAAACTCCCATTGATTTAAATGGGATCCACCAGGAGCCCCCCCAGCCCATGTAGAACCCCAAATGGAACAATTTGCAGGGCTGGGGCCTTGGGAACCAATCTGCAGTTAGCTATCTAATTATTAATGGTTAAGGTCAGATTGTGTACTTTATACTTAGGTCCACACTGGGGAAGACAAAGCCTCAAGCATAATCCTTCTTTAAAATTCCCAGTGTGCTTGGAAGATGCATGGAGTTAGCAGTCCCAGTTTCCCCTAAACTGGACCCTTCTGTTCACAATATGGATTAATCAAAATCTTCATTTCTTGGAGCACAAAACTGGCTTACTTAATCTGTTGGAGTTTTGAATGGATTTTTGTGTGTGGAAAGTATTTCTGGAAATATACATCTTCCTTACCACACCATATCTGAGTTTCTTTAATTGGTTAGATATGAGGAAAATTTATACAGTCTTTATTTATTTTGGCTCTCCATACCCTTTTTTTAATATTGAATGCCATATATGTAAGATTATTTTTACACGGTATTGAAAAAAATACATTTTAAAAAAGTAATCCAAGTATAATAAAGTTCAAGTAACTAATATACAATGAATTAGAATTATTCCTTATTTAGCATGGTTTAACTTTGAAAGGTAATTTTGTAAAAATAGAATCATGGGCTTCAATGTTTATCTCACAGTGATTTCCGCATCAAATGTCCTCAATTAACGATTAAAAAGATGGTGGTTTTTTTCCTAACTTTATCCCTACCGACTCATTTTGGGATTATCAGTAATCAAGGTTCTGGCAAATTGAGACAAATTACATATCTGCCAATATTTGCAAACTAAAAAAAAGTAAATTCTGATTTACATGCATTGCATAGAAATATATAAACATGCATACATTCATGGACACATTGCCCATTTGTCCTTCTCACACCCACTCTAGGCATTCATTCCATACATTTCAATTAGCATTCATTCCACACCCATTCTCATTGCATCCCATCTCTTCATCCACATAGAACCATAATCCCCAGACAATTTACTCCACCACCTACATCCACTCATTCTGCATAGCCACACTCTGAATATATATAGCTACTTATTCGGTACACCTAGCCCCCATCCACATTCACTCCTAAATACCCACTCCATACTCCCATTCATTTTTCACCCACCCATCCTGAACACATCTAGCTATTCCGTCTTCATACACTTCACACCTCTATCCTTCATACCGATTCCTTCCATACTCAACCCATCACTCCCAGGAGAAGTTCAGAAGTTGTATCCCCCAAGCCAACTATCAAGCTACAACAGAGGAGGGACAGCACACAATAAACCCTATCATTTATAGGCAAAGCCAAGGTTTCCATGGGTTCAGTAGAAGTCCTATCTGGTCACTGTCCTATAGGAACAGTGTGGGGTCAGGGACAAAAAATAGCACTGGGGACATCTGGGACACATGGTGGGCAGAGGAACATGATGGCACACATGCGTGGAGTTCAGAGGCACATGAGAGGCAGGTGGCATCTGGTTACTGGGATGGGGGCTCATGTGAGGCTCAGGGCACATAGGGAACTGAAGAGATGGCCGGGAGCTGCTGCTTCCCAGCCAGCTCTGAGATCAAAGGGCTAAGCGCTTTAGCAGCTCTCACCCATTGTTTATACACCTGGGAAGCAGGAGCTGGAGCTGTACTTGCTATGGGGAGTGAAGGATCAGAATGTCCATCAGGCTGTGTAGAAGCTCTCATTGGCTCTCTTTTCCCAGGAGGTGGGGAAGTAGTGAAAGAACAGCCAGTCAGGTGAGAATTTGAAGACAAGACCTATAGAAATGTTGGAAAGCCCTGATCTACAGGGAAAACCCATGGAGTTGACCGGTATGAAATTATGCCCGCAGTTGCACCTGTGCATCCCATTGCCTTTATATTATGCCCTCATTTACACTTGTGAAACCCTATTGCCTTCAAGTTACACTCTTGGTAATATCAGTGTAACCCCATACCATTCCAAGCACTATACCATTAGAGTTACACAGGTGTACATTATTAGTAAATTTAGTCATTTCTGCTGATGAAATAGAATCAAACACCTCTCTCTTAACTATGTTTGCCCTACAGGACTAGCAAGTATAAAATCTAGTTTAAAAAGTCACTAAAATCCAGATATGACTCTGAGTATACACAAGGGAGATCTGTTCATTAAAGTGTCATTTTTACATAAGCAGTTTTCAGAGTACAAAGCACATCAACTGTTTCAGAGGATCATGATAGACAGAATACAACAGAATGGAAATAAACTCAAAAAGCAGAATGGAATGGTGAAATTGAACACATTGTGACACATAGTACAATATACTCTTACTTTTGTCAGCGGAAGTATGCCACAGCCAGGAAAAAAAAAGAGAGAGAGAGAGAGAGACTGATAGGTCTTTCAAGCTTGGAGGGACATCTCAGGTGCTGCCCATCACCGTAGTATCTGAGCATATATATGCCATGTAATTTTGCAGTACATTTTGAACCATTACTACTGAGATAGCTGTAATATGGGATTGCAATAGTCAAATAATATATGGGAAATGGGGCAAGTATTTTATAGAAATATATGGTATTTCCTGATAATACATGTTGTATAAGCATTTGGATCTTCAAGTTCCAGCTGCATATTATTTATTTATCAGATGGAGTTAATCCCCGTAACTATTCTGGTTTGTGTTATGTCTGTTAAAAAATCAGGGCAGCCATGATGAGACACAAAATAATAGTAACATTGCTAAAAATACTTGTAATGCTTTTTCACCTTCAAAGCACATTCCAAATGTAAACTAACTGGTAAATCAAGGACACAGAGACAGAAAATCACTTATGGTTATAAATACAGATTAAACACTGACCATGTTTGCTAGAAACACATGAAAATCTGTCAGCCAGATCTGTATTCACAGATCTGTCACAAAGCCTAGACAACTGTGTGGAATAAACTGTTCTGCCTTTCTAGCATGCAGAGATGACTTTTTGAGTTATTTACTGTACTTATCCAATATATCCTTCCATTTAGCTTGGATGTTATTTAGTCATTAATTTACTTTTCAAATACAACATCACCAATAACTAGTGTAAATAGGAATGGATTATACCATCTATGTAGCAATATATACTTAGTACAAAATATTTCTGATATTCTCTGTGCTACATTGCCCTCTGTGCTACATTGCCCTCTTCATTTTTTTAAATGGTGCCTTTCACAATTTCATTTCATTGGTTTATTGATCTGTTAAATCCTGGCCACCTGTTATTCAAGTATTAAATATTTCATTTTCTTCAGGTAAAGAAAAATGATATGAGTAGAAATAATATGTTTATCTATATTTATATATATGAAGCAGTCAATTCTCTGTTGACTATAGATCTAAGGACATTTAGCTATATTAAAATTTCTTGCAACTATAGTTAATATTAAAAAAATGCTCTTGATTAAAATTCTGGCTTTGAATAGTGTCATGGCGTCCACTCATCACTAGGGTGCCTCCTATTGGTTGCTCTGGGGATTAGCTCTTCACATATCCAATGCTCCCTTCTGCCTGTTCCTCTCTCCATGGTCTCTCTCTGGGACTCAGGGGGTTCCTTCTTGACTTAGCCTTCTGACCAGGTCACTATAGCCCTCCCCTTCTGGGGTATCAAAGTCCCTCCATACAAAAATGGCAGTCTTCCCTTCACTGTCTTGACCATGCCACTCCTCCAGTAGCTGGTAGGGGAAGCCAGGCCTGACCTCTACTCCAGGTTCCAGCCCAGGGACCCTATCTCTTGGGACAGTAGCCTGCTTACTCCCAGACCATGTTGCTCTTCTCCTAGACTCCTTCCTACATCTTCCTACTTCTTAGTTCTACCTTCTGTCTCTCCCCCTCTCTGGGTTTACCAGCCCAAACTCCCTTCTCCCAGAGTAACTGCAAACTATTTCCCCTGCAGCCCTTTCTGTTGCCAGTTTCCTGGCTTTATCCTAGCCCCACCTGTTACTTCTCAGCTGGGCTTTGTCATCATTCAGGGAATTACTTAGGCCACCTAATTACCCTCAGCTGTGGCCTATCCAGTTAATTGGCCCCTTCTCAGCCTCATTAAGCCCTCCCAGGCTAGTGTGGGGTGAACACCCCATCACAAATAGATACACATGAATGCTGCTGCATAGCACATACACCACTGATATTTATACAAAACTACACCCCATTTTCATTATCTTAATGAGAGACACACTACTAGATGTATGCATCTGACCTAATGTACAATGTTATAACATAGCAATACTTTTGTGTGGAAACTGCTTTTAACCCATCAAAGGCATTTTTAGTACTATTCTGCTTGTTGGTGCTATTCATACATTATTACATTTAACACTTAGTATTTACGCAGTACCAAAGACCTCAAAGCCATTTAATGGGGCCATTGAGAAGTTAAGTGACTTGCACAAGGCGATACAGGAAGTCTGTGAAAGAGCAGAGCTCTCTCTTTTCTTGACTCACAGTCCTCTGCCTCAAACACAAAACCATCTATCTTCTCCTTTAGAGACCAAGTACGTGTAATGCTGCCCTCTACTCGAATGTCAGTCATGATAGAGTATGTAACTCTCTATCAGCTAGCCTAGATAGGTTACAAAGTCAAACCATACAGAATTTGGCCTGTAAGCCTGTAATAGTATTACACCTGGTGGAAATTTTCCATTAGCTCAGTTGGCTAAGGACTGAGACTATGTTTTTTGGAATGGGAAATCCTAGGTTAAATCCTCAATGCTACTTTTGGGTGATGTAGATCATGACTGGAGTGTATACATGTGTGCAACCACTGAATCAAGACACATCTATGGTCTGTCATTCAGAACTGGGTGCTTAGTTTCAATTTTGTCTTCTTCTGAAAAAATATCTGCATGCCAATTTATGAGATCATTGTGTAATATCTTCTGCACATCGTTCTGTTAAATATATAATTTAATAATATAATAACAGCAATAATTTTGCACTTGTACAGAGCTTTTCATTCAGTGAGCTCAAAGACTGTACTGCACTACTATTGCACTGTAAACATAATGAAGTTGATCAGAATAAAAATTCTTATACGATTGTCACTTGTATCTTCAGTTTTTAAAATTCTATAGAGAATTTAGTCATTTTGCTGTTCAACTATTATTAAAGTCAATGGAAAGTCACTTAGCTAAAATGCCATGCACCTTGGGCTTTCAATAAGGATTTAAAGTACTAACACAAACTTTTGAGAGATTATTTTCCTATGGTCATTAAAACGTTTGCAGTTTTGCAAAGCTACATATATTTAGTTTGTTAGCAAACTCTTCACTTAAAGAATGACAGTAAAACTGATAAAGTAAAACATATTTTAATTCCTTTTTAAATGTGCATTTGAATTCAGTACAAATCTGTAAGGCATTCTCAAAGTCAAAAGCAACCAACATTCTCTCCAGATTACGATGATCCATGAGACAACTGTGTGTGCATAAAAATATAACCTAATCTATACTTTATAAAAAATGAAAATTTAGATGCTCAGTTTTTGAACATGTTGTGATGTAATGCCTTTTTTGCATGATGACACTACCTCAGAGTAAATATTGGCACTGTCAATGATTTTTTGTTCGGGCAAGGGGTTGTAGTGTCTTCATATCCCAGTAAAAATAAACTCTTTAATAAATAAATATATAAAATAAATATATGTCATCTGGAAATGTATAAATAAGTCCATCCTGAAGAAAAGTTCCAGCTCTGACTGAAATGCATTGACTTCCAAGTTCCGTCACTTGTAGTATAGCCACTATAACTTCATATATCATTCTCAGGCTTTATTGCTGTTTTACAGCCTATTCCTTACCATTTCGTCCAACTTTCTGTCTATTGTCCCACTCCATCTGATTTAGGTAGTTATTTTTTCTCTAGTTTATGGATAATAAGTAATCCAGACAAGTTAGGCACGAGTTTGGTATTTTAAAATAAATCAGACTCCAACTTCCCACTGTCTACTGGCCAGTAACAGGGTCAGAAAACTTCAAAGAGGCTGGTCCACTCTTAACTTTAAGGCTTTGTCTCCTATATCCAAACATTAGGAAATGGAGGCTATCACTAAACAGCTTGTTAAAATCCACTCTCCTAGAGCCTGGTAACTCTGCAGCATTTGAAAGTTCTTCCTGCTTGTGTTACCCTGGAAGTTGTGGTAGGAAAGAATGGGTTTTGTTTTGGTTTCCTTTCAAACATTCTGTCCCATTTCAACTGTATCCTAACACATCTTTGTAGAGTTCTGGAACTCTTTCAGGATCCACTGGCCTGGGTAGGAAGTGTGTGAATTTCTGATGTCTTTTGGATCTAGCCCCATCTCTGGGAGTACCATCTTTGTTAAGTGCTACAAAATACCTCCGACCTGAGTCTCCATGTTTGTACACGTTGGAAGAATAAGTGTTATACCAGTTCTCTTCAAACTGTTCTCTGAAGATGCATTCAGAAGTTAGTTTCTCCTATTTTAAAAAAAGATAGAAAAATAAAAGGTCAGAGCTCTTTCAGTAACCAATTTCTGAACATATTCCTATAAAGAGATACAGTGATAACCAAAATGGATTGGAGTATATGTTGACTTATTGTTCATTTCTTTGCTAATAAAATCAAACCCCGAGAAGAGGGTGAATCTGATCATACCTGGGGCACGTGGACAGTTTTAGAGCAGTTGAGAAAGTTATTTGTTCACAAGGCTCCCTTTTATCAGTACTAGACCTGCATCACTTTGTGTACAATTTTGGATTTAAATCTCATTTTGCTAACTTTCTCTAGGATTGAAGATGGTGTTACGCATGCAAGAGTCAACTAAAACACACATCTCCAGCATCTTAGTTGACACCCTCAGAATGAGATTTGGGGATGTACATACAGACAGAGAAAATATAAGACATGACAATATGTGTTCAAGTGTTCCTGTTCTTAAATGGTCAAGAAAATACAGATTGTTACCTTAAAAATGTATTTGACTACTGAACATATCCAACATAGAATGGCTTAGACCTCCCTTTATGTAGAGGGGGATGTGGTAATTGCTGTCCATATACATATATGAGCCTTCTGGATAAAGGTATAATGTAACAGATGAGAAAGGCATTCCCATTGGAACTGGAAAAGCAACTGCTGTGGCTGTACCTAGTATTCGTGACTTACACTCCCCAACTTTTAAAATAACTTGGATCACTACAAGGACTTTGGTGACCACATTAATCTTGTTTGGAGAAACATAATTATTCATTGCTGGAAGAGAGACTAGCATCATCATATTTTGTAAACCAAAGGGACTCAGTGTGCATGGTTCATTATTATGATGGACAAGGTAAAGCTTGCACTGAGATGGAAGAATCAGGAACATATTACCATCTGGGCACCATTTCATACGCATTCAGAGCAACAAATGCCTCAACCTTCAAACCTAAAAATTTTTGAGGCCTAAAACACTAAGGGTAGGTCTACACTTACCCGGTAGTTCGGCGGCAAGCAAATGGAACTTCTGGGTTCGACTTATCGCGTATTGTCTGGACGAGATAAGTCAAACCCAGAAGTGCTCGCCGTCGATTGCGGTACTCCAGCTCGGCGAGAGGACCGAGGTAAGTTCAAACTAAGGTACTTTGAACTTCCACTACGTTATTCACGTAGCTGAAGTTGCGTACCTTAGTTCGAATTGGGGGGTTAGTGTAGACCTGCCCTTAAGGATGTCATTGATTGACAAGGTAAGCCACAAAAAATGGCAATGTACATACTGTTTCCTTTTGGTTTACAAAATGCTCAGAGTTCACAATCTATTGTAAGAAACGATTATATTCAGCCATCATGTGTGGTAAGGGTATAAACCAATCAGTGATAGGAATAGAAATTGTAGACTTGAAACTCCTGTCAAAGGTGTATGTTTTATTACCCCAGAACATTTGGGTGGGAGGGGAGGACAGAGAGTATTTTATCTTTCAAGGTTTGAAAACTGAAATGGAGAAGAAGCTGAGTCCATGTTACCCTGATACTGCTGTAGAACCAAAGACTATAGTTTGTAGTATCTTACATTGAAATTTCTCAACAAAAAACACTCATTTAAAATTATTACTAGCTTATTTTCAATCTTTAAAACAGTTTAATTTTAAATCAGAGTATGGATTAAATGATATTGCCTCATGTATACTCCTCACACTTCCAAAATAACAGTGATACATGATTAAGCTGTTTAAGGGTCTTTCTTCAGATGTTGAAAAAAAGCAGGTGCCCCAGAGTGCCACCTGCTGAATTATAAGGGATCAGCAGACCACAAATCAAGTAATCCAAGGTTTTGTATGCATTTATTTATTTATTTATCTGCAGAGTTATCTTTTTCTCTGTTTTCCATATCAGTAGTTTTTATGGTGGAAAATGCAGTGAGCCTGATAGATTTGTAAGGTAGATCTTAAAAAGAAAATCAGTCACTAAGCAACTATTTTGCCTTCCAAGACTTTTTTAAACTGGTTACTTTCATTCATTCATTCATTCATTCATTCTTCTCTTTCTTTTGTCTCTGTTAAGGGGGAAGATTTCTGATCCATTCTCTTCTTCTCAGGCTAATGAAATTCTTTCCATGTGCATGATATTTGACTCAGACTGTAAAGGTTTGCGCTATCATCACCACACATTCTCAGAGGATGATTGAATGACACAAATAATATACATCATTTCAACAGGAAAGAAAGTTAGCATATTGCATTATTTCAGTGCTTAGCTGAGTTTTTTGCCCACTATTAACAATTGACTCAGTATGTCAGGTCTAAAATCCAAATGTGGCTTAGAAAATATAAGCTAATACTTACTGATCCATAGAGTTCTCCTCTGTCATTCATTCCAAGATAAAGGCCACTGTCCACTCCTCTAATACTGACCAGTCCCACTGCCACACTGATGAATTCAAGGATACCTAAATGTACACAAAAAGGGTAGGGTTGCTTTAGCTCACATGTGTTAAAGTCAAGAAATATATATATAATATATTTAGAAGCAGGTGAAATATTTTATTTGTACACACTATAGTAAATGTGATCTACAGACATATATAAGAATACTCCTATTTTACATGTCTACCACTGAACTGAATTTCATACACATTTTAGTTCAAAGCAGACTAGAAGCCTCCCCAAGGAAAAAGAATTATATGCTTTTTTCAGAAACATTTGTTATGACTTAGTTAAGAAAGGATTTTATCTGTCACTGATGGGTTAAAACTATTATTTAGGATTCAGTGCTATACAATTTCAGTAGATGATTATAAAATATTTGATGAAGTGTCTGTTCATATATTGCAGGGTAAGATTGAACTATCCGGAGATATATTTCACCTTCTCTGTAGCACTATCTTAAGAAACCAACACTTTTAATTATATCTAATGGGTGGAAGTCAAAATAATGATATCATGTGACTAGAAGTCAAAATACAGATGGGAATTATATACCAGAGAGTCTTCCCATAGAGAAGAAAAACATATTTGCTGTATATCTAATCCAACATGTGGGCCCAAACCTGCAGCCCCTATTCATATTAGTAATCTCATTGATTTCAGAGGCAGGTTTTGTATATGTGTAAAATATGATGCATGTATATTATGTTTTTAAAATGACAAAACTGATCATAATATGTGGAATATAACTAACACTTGATTTAGTATGCTTATTATCTAAATATGCCTAAAGTATTTGTTATTCTGATTCATTATTCATCATTTGCAATGTGAAATTGGGCCCATTTTATATTATTTAAATTGTTATATTCTGTATCTTTAAACTATTTCACCAAATATTTATGTGACCAAAAAGGATCCAATTTACCTGTGTAGAACAGAGAAATTCTATGTAACCTTGCTAGTAGCCCATTTTTGCCCTAAGCACTAAGTATTTTGAGATCCAATATGTACAGATTACATTACAGATATAATACAAAAAAAGACAGGAAATGTGTAAATCATATCTGTTAAAATTTCTACCATTGTAAACAGAGTCCCAAAGTGAGGTGGCTTTTGATACACACCTAGCACATTACTAAAATAAAAATACAAACTTATTAAACTGATGTAATTGTATGGAATATTCTTTACAATAGTTTGGCATGCCTTTTTGTCTCATTATGCACACTGTTTACATTCTGACCCATTTTCCATCTTAAGAGAGGTTAGTGTACTGTAATTTATAATCTTTTGAGCTTTAACTGAACTTTGGCATACCTCTTATTTACAATGCTAAATGACAAACCAGCTAAATCCTTTAGAAAGAGCAAGCATTAAAAACTTTTTATTGGATGTAAATCATCACAGATTTCCCAGTTCCTAATGTCCAATGTCCCATAAAAAAACATGGAGGTATTTAGTCTTTCTGATATCATTTTCAAAGCCATTCTTTTTATAAACCATAATAAGCAGGTGATTCAACCCACAAAGAGACCACATCAGACAAACCTGTGGAGAATAGGATTAGAATAAAGGAAGAACATTTAAAAGAAACACCGCAAATCTTTGATCTTGGACTAAACATTTTTTAAAAGTAATGATTTTGTGTTTACATGCTGTAGAAAGTCTCCCTTCTGTGAAGAACTTTGTGTTTAACTACAGTTCTTTTAGTTCTGAAAACACCAGTACTTCAGTGTGTTATAAAATCAGTTAAGGGCCATTCCAGCTGATTGTTTTGACTATGGGAGAGATGATAGAAAACTCTTTAATCACCTTTTTATGGCTGCTAAATCAATACAAAAAAAACTCACTGATGGTCAACAATAGCAGGTTTGTTCAGATAACGCTGCAGTGCCTACATACATTCCTTCTTATTTACCCTTACATGTCAGGAAACCATTTACATCCTTAGGATATCTCTTCGCTCCTCCTCCCACCCCCTTTGGTTTATGGACAAACCATTTTAAAAAGGAAATAAAGGAAACATTACTGTTGTAATTACATTACAGTTGTAGCTCTGTGCAATCCCACGTGTAGCTTTCTCCGCACTGCAAAACAAAGCAACCTGATGCAAATTAGAGGTTTAGCAAGATTAACGATTCCATGATCTTTGTTTGTTTATAAAGAGATTTAGAGATTGCAGGGGCAAGTGCGGGACATTAAATTATAGGTACTGAGTAGAAAAAAAAATCACCGTGATAGAACCTCTCTTTCTCGGTTTGCTGCTAAATACAAATGCAGGTGTAGAGGTTACACACATGTACTAATGCATATGTGTATGTACATATAAACCGACATACTCTGTACGCTCCACACAGACATTTCTAGTTAATAAATGACATAGGAAGAGATGTTCTGTCATGCTGAGTTCTGTGTGCAGCCCCTGTAGTCTAAGGCCGTACAGCTTTATACTGGGAGTCTCGGGTTAAACACCTGCCCAGTGGTGCACTCTGATCTGACCGCTCTGCTGCTGTACTTTGCAGTAAGTAAGTGTTTCTTTTCCACGAGGGATAGAAACACCTCCCTATGCGGGATGGATGAGGCTGGGATCCGAGCTCTGCGTAATTGCAGCTGCTACCTACCGAAGAGGCTGTGGTCCTGCCTGGTGCCCTGCACGCTGCCATCGGGCAGGATCTGCAGGTGGAAGCCCGTCCGGCAGTAGAGCTGCCTCCGGCGTAGGATGCCCTGCAAATGGGCTAAATCCGCAGTCCCAGTCGCCGCACCTCCGCCACCTCTAGACCCCCTCTCGGCCTGAGCCAGGCGATCGCTGAGCAGAGCCGGCCTCTCCCCGGCAGGAGGCAGCAGGAAATGGGAGCCCACCTGTTGCCCTAACCCTTCCAAGCCGCCTAGGAAGCCCCCAACTTCGGCTAAGGGCGCCATGAAAGCCCGCTGGAAGGGAGGAGGTTTAACGAACGATGAGTTGAAAGGCAAATTAACAATAACCAAATGGGAAGAGTGAGATCTAAACGTTCTGGCCGAGCTGTTCCTGGATGATCTCAGGAAGGGTGGACTTTGCACTAGGATAACAGCTGCCTGTCTTTGGAGCCTCTTCTCTCTCCGAGCATGTGGGAGTCTGCTCCTGGCTTTGCATCAACATCTAGAGCTGCTGGTGCTGCTGTTTTGTCCTGGGAAACTAATCAGATTAGAGTTCTGTTTATATACAATGCCCGTATATATGCTAGTCCCCCCGGACATATGCTAATGAAGCCCTCTCTTGCGCGCCTGAGAGGTTGTGTTTGAAATTTTAAACCGATCTCTCCTCTCCTCACACCTTTTTCTGATCTGCAGTGACGATGGGGAGTTTCTGACGTTTCCCAGTGTGCAGAGCCATAAAAAATAATCCATAGACAGAGAGAGAGAGAGGGAGAGAGCTGGCATCCAACTTTGCAGAGCGGTAGCATAGACACTCTCTTCCCCTTTGTTGTTGTTGTTGATGCTGCTGCTCAGTCTCCTTTGATGTGAGTGTTTCGAAAATGATAGATTGCAGCTAGAAGGAGCCCGGCTTGGCAGGGACTCGAGAAGGAGGGTTGGACTCAGGAGTTGCTTGGAGCTTGCAGTGCATTACGTGGACAGGTGCAAGGAAAGGTAAGAGAGAAGAAGGAGAAAGGGCGTTACCTGAGGGATAGACCTGCCCAGACACACATGAAAGAAAAAACAAAGATCTGACAGTTTTACTCCCTGATTTTAAAACACTAATAAGATGTACATGCATTACCCTTTTCTTTCATCACTTAAGTTCCAAGGTGGGGGATTTTTAAAAGAAATTGCATAATCAGGGATGTTTTTCCCCTCAGTAAAATTCGCGTTCATATTTAATTCATCACAAGCATGATACGGTATTGATCAATATCGGTTGATATTGGCAGAGTGGTTTTAAACATATCAGTGAGATAATCAAAAGTCACTGGTCTAACATTTTTAAATCACAGAGAGAGGAAGAGGGAGGATATGGTGTGAGAATAGTTTCACAGTACATGCTCCGATAGAGAGAGATGGTATATCTAATTCTAATCCATCTAATCACCACAATATAGGAGCGCCTACAATTTAACGACAGTATTTCCTTTTAAATATATTTTAATTCTTGTATCAATAACATTAAGATCTCTTTGAGGCTGATTTAGGACTATGCTAACTTGATGTAGCTGAGAAGATACATTTCTATCTTTCAAATCAATAGTATAAAACGATAATTGACATTTTAAAACAATAATATTAAAATTATCAAGGCTTGACTTTTACACTCTTTTGATTTTTGCACATTTAATAGTAATTTTTAAACACTGAAAGCTATCTTAAAGTATGTTCATTAGCATGCAAGTATTGCAACGTTTGCCCTCACCAGTATTAATGTGTTATGGTGTAAAACCCAAAGATCTTTCATAGTTAAATCTTTCAAAGGTTTGAAAGTCACTTGGCTGGTTTAAGCTTTCATTTGAACAAAAAGTTGTAGAGAATCATGAAAGATTAGTTTTTCAGTCTTGCTCCATGGTCTTTTCAGTCACAGTCTAAATCTGGGAGATCAAATGGATTTGACTGCTTCGGTTTATTTGCTGTGGAGAGTATGGGGCTAATTAATTGGCAGGTGCTTTAAAGCAGGTAATGCTACACCTTTTCATCATTGCAGTCCTAAGTACTGCCCCTGTTTGCACCTGAATTATAAAAAGGGTTCTTTAAAGCAAGTGATTTACTGTGGAGGGATTTAAAACCGAAAAAACTCACACTAAATACAATGATCAGATAAATCACCTCAGAAGAGAGCCCTGGCAGACCTGCTCTGAAGGCTGTTACAGATAGATGTTATATTATTTTACCTTTCAAATAACAGGAGTCTGTCATGTGGTGGGACCCAAAAATTCACCATAATTGAGATTTCAAAGCACATCTGTGTAAACATTACCACATCAGTGTAAAACATCAACCAATGAGCTTTCTCTTTGAACCAAATCTTCTTAATTGCAGTGCTAAATCAAAGAAATAGATCAAAGTTGAGTGATCTATATAGCACCGATTTCTCAAGTAGCCTGTACTCTGATTTAGATACCTAAAACGTTTGAAACGCACATCAAGTGTTTTTATTGATATGACAGTTATTTCAAGATCAAACTGTAATTAATTCAGTTCAGCACAAAACTGCTGGACATACACTGAAGCACATATTAAGGGGAATATCCTATGAGCCTAAAGGTGCTCCTCTGCTTATCTGAATAGCAGTGGTTCTCAAACTTTTGTCCTGGTGACCCCTTTCACATAGCAAGCCTCTGAGTGCGACCCCCCCTTATAAATTGAAAACACTTTTTTATATATTTAACACCATTATAAATGCTGGTGGCAAAGTGGGGTTTAGGGTGGAGACTGACAATTCGCGACCCCCCATGGAATAACCTCGTGACCCCCTGAGGGGTTCTGACCCCCAGTTTGAGAACTCCTGGAATATAGGAAGCTATAAGGGACTTTTCTGGATAGATTCCACATGTGATTATCTGTACCAGAGGTTTCCTCAAACATCATCAGCCCCTCAGATACTTTCTTGCTAATAAAATCATTCTTATTTCACAATGGAGAAGCATTAAGTAGAGTGAAATACAAAACATAGACTTTTTCAAAGCGGAATCTTTAATGTCTGGCTGCTGAACCGGTTATGCTATTTTATAAAGTACCAGAAAAGAAGCAAAAAGATAAGGATTTTTTTCGTGTTTGCACTAGTCATGTGACAGGAAAAGATAACACTAAAGATTTTCTGCACATTCTGTGACGATATCATGGGAAGTTAAATAATTTTGAAGAGTGTTTTTACAAGAGTACATTATTCAACTTTAAGTATACACTACAATCTAATCAACTTTACCTATACTTCCTAGAGACCGCACTTTCAATGTTGTTAAACAAACACATATGTGGTCCAATTTTTATTTCTATAGCAGGTAGTTAGAGCTTCTGCAGACAATATAATTACTGTACATTTTCTAAGTCTAGCTTATAGTCCTGAGCAATAGTTGGTGAATACCTGCAGAGTGGAGAAAGGAGCTGACTGATAACTTTGATGCTTTTATACATGTATCACATGACACAGTTGGAAAAAAATATAGGCTCTAAAGTTTTATATCTTCCAAATTTACTGTGCTTTAATATTTAAAAACATCCTTGCAACAATGGTTTGCCAACTCTGAAACAAAATATGTGTATTGCCTACTTGAGTTACTCCTGTACCTCAATCATTACCAAATCTTTCCTGTATTTTCACCAAAAAACACAGTATGGGCTATTTTCAATGGACAATAATAGCAGAAGATCACACAGGTATTGAGGAGTGAGTCTTTCAGATTCCTATTGAACTTAAGTAAGTCATAGATGTATTCAGGATTCACTGAGGGGAGAAAGGGGTAATTTTCCAAACTATGCCCCAAAATCAGATGCTGCCCCCTTGAGATAGGAAAATGAAACTCCACTAGTAGTAGAATGTTCTACATATGCAGATGGTCAGAAAATGAACATGCATGCAGTTATGGGCTCCTTGGTCTTGGCTCTCTTTTAAGGGGGCTTGGTTATCCCTTGGCTATTTTTTGGGCTCTTTGGTGGGGGTCAGATCTTTCCTTGGGTTGTGCACTGCTCTGAGTACACACAGCAACAGTTTCCCTATAAGTTCTACAACAAATGAATCTGTACAAAACGTACAAAATGTAGCATATGTCTCACACACACACAAAACCATTTTTAAGGCCATATTAATATATGAAATACATTGAGCGGGTGTATATATGAACTTTGGGAGAATACTAGGGGCAATATGTGAAATATGGGTAACTGTATTTTGGAAGGCAATGACAAAAAAAGAAGACGTAGGGATCATGGTGCACATGAGCTCACAGTTGAATGGACTGGCTAAGAGCATGAATGTGATTCTTAGATACCTAGGGAAGGGAATATTGAGTAGAAGTAGGTAGGTATTATTGCCACTGCATGTGGCAATAGCTAAACTATGACTGTGACCAGTTCTGGTGTCTATACTTTAAATAGGATGTTGACAAACTGAAAAAGGTTCAGAAGAGAGCTTCAAGAATAATTTGAGGTCCAGAAAACCTGCTTTAGAGTGACAGACTAAAAACTCAATCTATTTAATTTATTCAAGAGAACATTAAGAGTTGACCTCATCACAGACTACAAATACCTACATGAAGAGCAAATTTCTGATAATAGTGGGCTCTTTAATTTAGCAGACCAAAGTATGACAAGACCCAGTGGCTAGAAGCTCAAACTACACAGTCAAACTAGAAATAAAGCAATTTTTTTAAACAGAGAGAGTAATTACCACTGGGACAACTTTATCTATAGATGTGGTGGATTCTCCATCACTTGAAGTCTTTACATCAAGATTGCATTTCTAAATACTCTAACCCAACCAGAAGTTATACGTTTGATGCAGGAACCACTTAGTGAAATTCTCTGGCCTGTGTTACACAGAAGTTTAGACTTGTTAATCATAATGGTCCCTTCCATCCTTACAATCTACAGTTCTACAAAATCTAAACAATAAAATCAGTATGTTGACTAGAGTTAGTTGGAAAATGGGTGGGTAGTTGGCAAAAAATGGGGGGAAATGATTTTCATCTAATTTTTCTGCAGAAACATATCAGTTGTAGGTGAAAAATTGAATACCAAAATAGTTAATCAGAAAAACTAAATATTTTGGCAAAAACTCAAAATATTTTGGTCAAAATATTTAGTTTTTCTGATGAAATATTTGGCAAAAATATTTTGGCCATAAAACACAATACAGTGGAATCTCAGAGTTATGAACATCACAGGATGGAGGTTGTTCATAACTCTGAAATGTTTGTAATTCTGAACAAAATGTTATGGTTGTTCTTTCAAAACTTTGTAACTGAACATTGACTTAATACAGCTTTGAAACTACTATGCAGAAGAAAAATGCTGCTTTTAGCCATCTTAATTTAAATTAAACAAGCA
Source organism: Trachemys scripta elegans (assembly GCF_013100865.1). Lineage (NCBI taxonomy): Eukaryota > Metazoa > Chordata > Testudines > Emydidae > Trachemys > Trachemys scripta. The sequence goes on along the minus strand of NC_048302.1, from coordinate 84,150,655 downwards.
CAGAAATAGTTTCCTTACCTCGTCAAAAAAAATATAAGCTTTCCCTTTATTTTTAGTTTACATTTATCAGTACTGTGCTGTACAGTATTTGCTTTTTTGGGGGAGGTGGGGGTCTCTGCTACATGTTTGCTTACTTCCAGTTCAAAATGAGGTGTGTGCTTGACTGGTCAGTTCATAACTCTAGTGTTTGTATGTCTGAGGTTCTACTATATTAAGATTTTGAAATATTACTATGGTGATGCATGAGAATGGTAGTTTGGTCCCATTTGCCTCTATAGGCTGGGATCCCTGGTCAGACTACCTACATCTTCCAAAATGCACTATGGTCTGCTATGGGGAGATGGTGCATTCAAATGTTTGCCTACCTCATAGGACAAGCAGTACAGCTGGGGAGCCAGATTCATAGACGAGAATAGGAGCATGAGGAACTCAAACTACAATTTTCATGAGGCACTGAAGTGGTATTTCAGAGTCAACATATTTTGGTTCAGCCAAAATGAACATGTTTTAGTTTTCAGGCTTTCCATTTTTCTATGAAAAACTGAAATTTTCTGTGAAAAGCAGATAGTTTTCATGAAAATTTTCATTTTGTCAAAAATAACATTTTCCATAGAAAAACAGATTTTATGGAAAATTTTCGACCGGCCCTACTGCTGACAAAGAGGTATCTACAAAATGTGAGCCTTCTTCAGCTTTTACTTAAATCAGAAATAACCCACTGGGGTCAGTGGGATAAAACAGATATAAAAACAGTGAGATCTGATTGAGGCCCATAATACCTAAAAATATAACCAACTTTGCAAGAAAAACTTCAAACTGTACTGTGTACTGAGCACCATATTAGTAGCACAAATCAGTTTCTTGCATGCATAATTTATATATGTTTTAATGCAGATTTTAAAACTACATATTCTACCCTTTACTTTTTATGTATTTCTTCTAGTATAATTTGATAACTGTTACAATTATTTTGTGCTTTAGACTCTTCTGCTCAGAGATCCAGTGTTTTATATGACTGCTGAGGGCATCATGGGAGATGTGATGCAGGTGGAGAGCTAGACCCATAGAGGAAAATGGGGACATGAACAATGGACCTACAGCTCCCATAAGGTTCCGTAGCAGCTCAGGCAGATACAGAGATTACTGTCAGCCTCAATCAAAACAAAAGATTTCAGTTCAGGTTGGCAAACCAAAAATCAAACATTTTGATTAGGAAAATCAAAATGTTTCTTTTCTCTCCAACATGTTGAAACTAAATATATCAATATTTCTGTATTAATTTTTTTCTGAACTTTTTGTTCTGCAAAATATTTTAATATTTTGACTTTTCATCCTGACTGAGGACAAAAACAAACGCTGAAATTTCAAAATTTCCCACAGGATGGAATTTCTGTTTTTTATTTGATTTTTTTTAAAGGAAGAGAGAAATTAATTGCTTTTTAAAGCTATGTGGGTGTTAGGTCCAATCTTCTCTGGATACTTATGAGTAGTTTCCATATAAGTGGAGGGAAAAGAAAAGATAGATGGGGAGCACATGTCTATATTCAGATGAGAGGTCAACTTTTGCATATATATTGATACATCTACCAACATGTGTTTAAATGGCCTGTTCAAGAGCTTTTAAACAAGTTCTTTAACAATGACACTGGAAGACTTTACTTTATTTTATTTAAATTAGGTGGTCTGAATCTGGGCACATCAGATCTGCAGCTAACTTGGAATCTTCAACTTCCTATAAGAATAGTCTCCACATGTGTTCCTAAGCAGACACCTCACGATGGAGGGTCTGAGGAACATACACAGACACAAGTAGTTACAGATGTGTACTGGGTTTTTTGAACTGAATAAAAGATTAACCTGAAGAATTATTGAAAAGTTAAATTCCTGTCTAAAGATGCCAGTTTCGAGGAAACAATATGCAATGGGAAAATAACTCATGGTCCATACACATTTGGGGATTGGGTGATTAATGAGTCACACATCAAATGGGTTTACTGACAGTACTATGTTCACGAAAGGTTAATTTGAAATTGGATTTTAAAACTAGACAATCAGAAAGATATAACATTTGATTGATTGAAGGACCATTTCACATGGTCAGCGAGATAGATTTGGAAAGGACTGACAGGACAAAATTTTCAAAGTTGGGTTCGGTGATGGGGCTTACTCCCATCACTTGATTGACAAGCTGGTTAGGGCATCTGTGATTGATTGCCTCCCTGCCAGAAGGGACAGAACTAGATAAGAATCATTAGGCACCAGGGTCTAATAGGGAAACTGAGGGAACTCCCTGGGGGAGAGACTGCAGAGGTGGTGGGATGTGCCTGTGGAGAGAAACTCACAGAGAGCAGGTCAGACTCCTGTGGAAGAAAAGCCTTGAAATAGGGCTTAAACAGGTAAGAAGCCAGGTAGGAGAATCCACAGAGAATAAGTTAGGCTTCTGTGGGGCAGGCCCTGAGATCAGGTCAGTAAAAGCACTTTAGTAGAACCTGAGGTGGAAGAGTGGTTAGTTTAACAGAGAAAGAAAAAGCTGAGAGGACCTGGGGAGAAGCCTGAGAACCAAAGGGAGGCTGTATTAAGCACATGCTGTGGAGAAGCAGCACAAGGGGGCTTAGAGGAAGGAAGTGGCCCAGGGAAACAGGAGCATGTCTGAAAAAGCAGACCTAGCTGCTTAATATGAGGTCCCTGAGACAGAACCCAGAGTAGAAGGTGGGCCTGGGTTTCCTTAGCAGCTTCTGAGGAAGCGGTATGAAAGCCTAATGGAAGGAATATTGAGCCCAAGGTAGGAGTGAAGGCTGACCACAAAGGATGAGCTGAGGAATAGCCCAAGAGGGGGCTACAGGCTATTTTGTGTTATGATGTTTTGTGAACTTTCCAGTTGGACCTTCTTGTTATCTGGAAGGGGACTGAATTTTATGTGACTTGGCCAGAGGGCTGAGCCATGGAAGACCTGGCGAGAAGATGGCCAACAGGAGGTGCTGGAGATGAGGAGCCCTTGCAGCGTTGCACCCTGACATAATGGAATACTATGGCTGGTGAGTACAGGACCATGGGGGTCCCTAAAGTTAGACTCTGACATCCATATTTATGTAATTAAAGTAGCTTAATTTTCAGAGCTGGATTTCTATGGATTTAGAAGCTTAACTTCAGACACACAACTCTGAAAATCTTAGCCATAGTCTTACAACGGGACACTGACCCTACAGGTATGTTTACCTGTAGATAGCATTTAAGTACAATTTGCTACTAGTAACCCAAAGTTTTTTACCTAAGCAAATTAGGTTTGTCCTCTATATTTTTCTAAACTCAGCCAAATATACTCTATTTAACTCTTACCTATCTTGATGATCACTCTTTTATTTTCTAAATTAAATAAGCCTCAAATATTTCATATAATTTGGTTTATGGACTCTGTCCTCAAGTGTCAACAGAACATTATTGGATATAGCAATTAATCTTAACAGGAGGCACAGAAAGGATTTATAGAATCATAGAATATCAGGGTTGGAAGGGACCTCAGGAGGTCATCTAGTCCAATCCCCTGCTCAAAGCAGGACGAATCCCCAACTAAATCATCCCAGCCAGGGCTTTGTCAAGCCTGACCTTAAAAACCTCGAAGGAAGGAGATTCCACCACCTCCCTAGGTAACCCATTCCAGTGCTTCACCACGCTCCTAGTGAATTTTTTTTCCCTAATATCCAACCTAAACCTCCCCACTGCAACTTGAGACCATTACTCCTTGTTCTGTCATCTGGTACCACTGAGAAAGTCTAGATCCATCCTCTTTGGAACCCCCTTTCAGGTAGTTGAAAGCAGCTATCAAATCCCCCCTCATTCTTCTCTTCTGCAGACTAAATAATCCCAGTTCCCTCAGCCTCCCCTCATAAATCATGTGCTCCAGCCCCCTAATCATTTTTGTTGCCCTCCATTGGACTCTTTCCAGTTTTCCCACATCGTTTTTGTAGTTTGGGGCCCCAAAACTGGACACAGTACTCCAGATGAGGCCTCACCAATGCCGAATAGAGGGGAACGATCACGTCCCTCGATCTGCTGGCAATGTTCCTACTTATACAGCCCAAAACACCGTTAGCCTTCTTGGCAACAAGGTCACACTGTTGACTCATATCCAGCTTCTCGTCCACTGTAACCCCTAGGTCCTTTTCTGAAGAACTGCTGCCTAGCCTCTTGGTCCCTAGTCTGTAGCAGTGCATGGGATTCTTCCGTCCTAAGTGCAGGACTCTGCACTTGTCCTTGTTGAACCTCATCAGATTTCTTTTTGCCCAATCCTCTAATTTGTCTAGGTCCCTCTGTATCCTATCCCTACCCTCCAGCCTATCTACCACTCCTCACAGTTTAGTATCATCTGCAAAGTTGCTCCTGGCACAATCCACACCATCCTCCAGATCATTAATGAAGATATTGAACAAAACTGGCCCAGGACCAACCCTTGGGGCACTCTGCTTGTTACCAGCTGCTAACTAGACATGGAGCCATTGATCACCACCCGTTGAGCCCAATGATCTAGCCAGCTTTCTATCCACCTTATAGTCCATTCATCCAGCCCATAATTCTTTAACTTGCTGGCAAGAATACTGTGGAAGACCATATCAAAAGCTTTACTAAAGTCAAGGAATAACACATCCACTGCTTTTCCCTCATCCACAGAACCAGTTATCTCATCATTAAGATTATTAAGTAACACATTTATTTATCTGCACCATAGCGTAGTCACAGATTCTGGCGCAGTCTAGTGAAGTGACTGGAAAGACTCCCATTGCCTTCAGTGGGGTTTGGATTAGAACCACAGTCACTGAACGCTAAGTATTACTCCATAGCAACATGACACTTAATCTTGAGACCTAGGTCTGTTTAGGTGGCATGCCTTTCCCTACATAAACTTGCATGCAATCTATTAATAAAAATGCTCCTCCCTACCGTCCAAAATTATAACAAAATTTTGATTCTGTTGATTCTAACACTTGAGAACAATGAAGTCGAGTTAAATAAAAGATAAATTGAGTCATGTTTTTCTAAGTGATACTATGAATTATAATTACTGTAGTGCCCTCAGACATTTTGGAGTTTGTACAAGCTGAGAAGTACTTATTTTTGTATGAACTGTTGGATTACTGGTCTGATGAATATGGGTATAGTTCCATTCAAGTTAGTACAGTGTGGTAGCAGGAGGCTACTGACCTGAGTTTGAGAAACTTAAAACTCATGAGTGCCCAAAATCACTAGAATGGATTTCATTTTACATTTTCCTTGTTGGTCTCCAATTCATATACTGTCCAGGCTTAACCATGTTCTGCTTGTGGGCAGTTCACTAGATCAAACAACCCAGGTAGTATGGCTATGCACAGTTCATAAAGAGATTATACAATGTGTGTTCATTTATTTTAAATAAGAATTATATCATGCTGGTGGAAGGTGGCAGATTGATGGCCAAGACTGAAGGCTTATTTATGTACAGAATGGGAAGTGGCACTCCAAGCTTGCCAAAATTGGCCCATCAAAGTGCCTTACATCTGCCCTAGATGGATTACTTGTTTGAATGATGGGAGTATTTCAGTGTACACATTAAATGCTCTGCTGCCAGCTGTGATGGTGGCTTTTGTAGTGTGGTCTCTTATCCACTCAGAACTACCTGCCTGAAAACACCAACATACTTCACTTAGGCCGTCAGATACACTACACTGTAAACCAGGTTGGTGAGGAATCAGGTCGTTTTACAATCGCTGCAGAGGCATGCTCAGTGTTCAATGCTGGCTCTGAACTCCCACAAACTTTGGGGGCGGCAGGAGCAGGGGATGAGGTGATGGAGTAAGGCTTGAGGCAGAGGAGGGGGTTGGACGGGATAGATGGTAAGAGGGGGCAATGGTGAAGGGAGGGCAGGGGTTGGGAAGTGTAGGGGAAGGAGGCTGGAATGGAGGGCTGGAGGGACAGAGGATTAGGAGAGGGGACGGGGGCGAGGCGGGGATGGGGTGCAGACTGCAGAGGATGAGGAGAGACTGGGGAAGGGGTTGGACTGGAGAGAGTCTCGCGTTCCCCCGCCCCCCTCTCGCGAGCTTTCTGCCGGTTCGTCTCCCCCCGCTCGCTCTGCCCGTCATTCGGGCCGAGCTGCGGCCATGGCCGCCCTGCGGAGCCTCCTGCGGTGGCGCCTGCTGGGCCCCCCGCACTCCTGGTCCCTGCCCGGCGGGCCGGAGCTGGGCAGGTCCCTGGGGGCCGGCGCGGGGCAGGAGTCGGCGGGGCCGGGCCGGCGGGGGGAGCTGGGGATGGCGGCGGGGGCGGCCGGGGGGGCGCTCGCCTGTTACCTGGGCTACCGGCTCTATGAGCGCCGGACCGGGCGGCAGCCGGAGCCCCCCCGCCTCCGTGGGGCGCAGGCAGCCGCCGAGCGCCGACCCGCAGGAGCCGGAGAGCCCGGCCCGGCCCAGGGGCTGCTGCCCATCCCCGTAGCGGCGGCTGCCAAGGAGACGGTAGGTGTGTGATGCTGCTCTCTGACCGCCGGGCCATGGCTCGGGGTCTGGTGCCTCCCTGCTCCCCGCCCTTGGGCGGCGGTGCCTTGTGCAGGTAAGGGGGGCGGAGGTCCCAGGCAGCCCGTGTCCAGCAGGTAGATGAGCAGAGGTGGTGCCCAGAGGCTTGGCACCTGTGTGTGGCGCGCCCCTAGGATTGTGCCCCGTGTAGATTGATGTAGGTGAGTCGGGCAGAATTTAGGGAAACAGTTTCAGGTCCAAAACTCGTGTCCATTGTACCTTAAAGGGATGCTGTCATGCTCACAACCGAACTTCTTGTCTGAGAACTTAACCCCGCAGGTGACTGACTGAAAGATTGGAGAGAGAAATAGTTTCCGCTCTGTCTTTTCAGTTTTCAGAGTAGCAGCCGTGTTAGTCTGTATCTGCAAAAAGAACAGGAGTACTTGTGGCACCTTAGAGACTAACAAATTTATTTGAGCATAAGCTTTCGTGGACTACGGCCCACTTCTTCGGATGCATATAGAGTGGAACATATA
>NC_048302.1:84130444-84138743 GCF_013100865.1 Trachemys scripta elegans | reverse complement strand
AAGTATCAGGGGGTAGCCGTGTTAGTCTGTATCTACAAAAACAACAAGGAGTCTGGTGGCACCTTAAAGACTAACAGATTTATTTGGGCATAAGCTTTCGTGAGTAAAAACCTCACTTCTTCGGATGCATCCGAAGAAGTGAGGTTTTTACTCACGAAAGCTTATGCCCAAATAAATCTGTTAGTCTTTAAGGTGCCACCAGACTCCTTCTTGTTTTTGTAGATACAGACTAACACGGCTACCCCCTGATACTTTTCTGAAGTGTTTCTAAGAGAACCAATTGTCACTAAATGCTTATTTCAATACAAATTTTAGGAACAGAGTTGTCTAAAAACTCCTTGACAAAGCACAGGAACAAATCTGTCCTCGCTTACAGACAACCCCCCAACCTAAAGCAAATACTCACCAGCAACCACACATCACTGAACAAAAACACTGACCCAGGAACCTATCCTTGTAACAAAGCCCGATGCCAACTCTGTCCACATATCTATTCAAGTGACATCATCATCATAGGACCTAATCCCATCAGCCACACCATCAGGGGCTCATTCACCTGCACATCTACCAATGTGATATATGCCATCATGTGCCAGCAATGCCCCTCTGCCATGTACATTGGCCAAACCAGTCTCTCCGCAAAAGAATTAATGGACACAAATCTGACATCAGGAATCATAATACTCAAAAACCAGTGGGAGAACACTTTAACCTGTCTGGTCATTCAGTGACAGACCTGCGGGTGGCTATCTTCAACAGAAAAACTTCGAAAACAGAGAGACTGCTGAGCTGGAATTGATATGCAAACTAGATACAATCAGTTTAGGATTAAATAAGGACTGGGAATGGCTGAGCCATTACAAACATTGAATCCATCTCCCCTTGTAAGTATTCTCACACTTCTTATCAAACTGTCTGTACTGGGCTTGCTTGATTATCACTTCAAAAGTTCCCGCCCCCCCTTACTTAATTGGCCTCTCAGAGTTGGTAAGACAACTCCCACCTGTTCATGCTCTCTGTGTGTGTGTATATACATGTTCCATTCTATGCATCCAAAGAAGTGGGCTGTAGCCCACAAAAGCTTATGCTCTAATAAATTTGTTAGTCTCTAAGGAGCCACAAGTACTCCTGTTCTTTTTTCTAGAATTGGAGTGTCTCACCTGAGAGAGGCCTGATGTTGGTCCCAGAGAATAACTCCAAGAACCAACTATAAAAACCTTCCAGTTGATCTTTATTGCTATGACATACCCCATTATTAGGGATAGAAATATTCTAGTTATGCTTTACTGAGGTATTTAAAAACAAAGACCATTGTTTTATTTCAGCATCTGAGGGCTGTGTTTTATATTTACTAAACTTTTAGAGTTATCTTCATCCTATTCAGAGGATAAGTGTATAGGAAACAGTGTGTTAAGATGGCTTCACTGTATTCAGTAACTGCATTGATTTTTTTTTCCCTTATGCTTCTAAGATGTGATTTGTACTTTCACATTCCCATAAGTCTATTTGAAAACTGCTTTTCAGTTGTTTCTTTAAGACAAGTCTACCCATGCTTACTTGGTGTGGCTCTCTCTAGTGGCTGGACACACAGGCTTATAAGCTAGCTACAATCTTTGAGCTAACAGGTGATTCTTTTAGCACAGGCAGTAGTGACTCAGGCATTTAGATCCAGAAGTCCTGAATTCAGTCCCTGCCACTGACCCATCTGGGGCATCAAATTAAATATGAATCAAACCTTACATAGTCACAGCAGAAAATCTTAAGAATCCTCATTCAATAAACCAATTTTATCAGGCTTTTAACTTGCCTGTATGTTTCACAAGATGAAAAAATATTATAGTTTGCATCCAAGAGATATTTCTTGGTGTCCTTTTAGTTTCAGTACAAGCTTGCATATTCTTCATGTATGTGTCACTATGGATCCCACAGTAGGCACCAATGTACCTTCACACAACACCAGATTTATTTATTTCACTGGTCTACAATTTGAGAAGTTGTCTGCTTCAGAGATAAAACGTTATTCATTATGTATTTTGATGTGCTGAATTCAAATATGATAATTAAAACAACTGATTGGCTACTGTTTAAAATATTTAAGTTTTTACATTTTATGTCTGTATATTGTATAGATAGTTTTAATCATAAATTGTAAACCTAGGTCTTCATGTGTTTATGGTTGCTTTACATAATATTTCACCTGACCTGTTTATGTAACACTTTAAAAATCAGCAAAAGGGTTATATAAATAAAAATTATGAAGCAAGAGGCAAAAAATTATTATGTACATAGTTTAGTCCTATTCAGTGTCTACTCAGCGCTTCTTGGCTTGTCTCTTGTATTCATTAAATGGAGCATCTCTTGTCACTGTCCAGGAATAGTCTGCAAGCATTGATGGGCTCCATTTGCCCTGATAGCGTTTCTCCATTGTTGCAATGTCCTGGTGAAATTGCTTGCTGTGCTCGCCGCTCACTGCTCCGCAGTTCGGTGGGAAAAAAAAAAACCTCTTTAGTGAAATGTTGCAACTAAGGCTTTTGTATGCTTTGAGGAGGTTTTCCCACCAACAACCTGTAGTTGTCTGCCTTAGTGGCAATAAATTTTTTCGGAAACAACTGGAAGGCTTTCCATGCCCTCTTTTCCTTGCCATGCAGTGCATGGTCAAATGCATCATCTCAAAGTTCACGAATCTGAGGACCAACAAAGACACCTACCTTTATCTTAGCTTCACTTAACCTTGGAAATTTTCCATGGAGGTGCTTGAAAGCTGCTTGTGTTTTGTCAATGGCCTTGACAAAGTTCTTCATCAGACCCAGCTTGATGTATAAAGGTGGTAACAAAATCTTCCTTGATTCAACAAGTGGTGGATGCTGAACACTTTTCCTCCCAGGCTCCAATGACTGTCGGAGTGGCCAATCTTTCTTGATGTAGTGGGAATCTCTTGCACGACTATCCCATTCGCAGAGAAAACAGCAGTACTTTGTGTATCTAGTCTGCAGACCAAGCAAGAGAGCAACAACCTTCAAATCGCCACAAAGCTGCCACTGATGTTGGTCATAGTTTATGCACCTCAAAAGTTGTTTCATGTTGTCATAGGTTTCCTTCATATGGACCGCATGACCAACTGGAATTGATGGCAAAACATTGCCATTATGCAGTAAAACAGCTTTAAGACTCGTCTTCAATGAATCAATGAACAGTCTCCACTCATCTGGATCGTGAACGCTGTTGAGGGCTGCCATCACACCATCGATGTTGTTGCAGGCTACAAGATCACCTTCCATGAAGAAGAATGGGACAAGATCCTTTTGACGGTCACGGAACATGGAAACCCTAACATCACCTGCCAGGAGATTCCACTGCTGTAGTGTGGAGCCCAACAGCTCTGCCTTACTCTTGGGTAGTTCCAAATCCCTGACAAGGTTATTCAGTTCATCTTGTGTTATGAGGTGTGGTTCAGAGGAAGAGGATGGGAGAAAGTGTGGGTCCTGTGACATTGATGGTTCAGGACCAGAAGTTTCATCCTCTTCCTCTTCTGACTCAAGTAAGAATGATTTTGGTGCATTAGGAACCGGCAGCCCTTCTCTGTGGGGTACTGGGCGTATAGCTGATGGAATGTTTGGATAATGCACAGTCCACTTTCTTCTTTGACACACCTTTCCCAACTGGAGGTACCATGCAGAAGTAACAATTGCTGCTATGATCTGTTGGCTCTCTCCAAATCATTGGCACTGCAAAAGGTATAGATTTCCTGTTCAACCACTGGCGAAGATTTGTTGCACAAGTGTTGCAGCATATGTGTGGGGCCCACCTCTTCTCCTGATCTCCAATTTTGCAGCCAAAATAAAGGTGATAGGCTTTCTTAACCATAGTGGTTATACTGCGCTTTTGTGATGCAAAAGTCACTTCACCACAAACGTAGCAGAAGTTATCTGCACTGTTCACACAAGTACGAGGCATCTCTGCTCACTTTGGTTAAACAGAAATGTGTCCCTTTGCAAAAAATCAAACACTGACAAATAAGAGAGCACGACACTGTATGATTTCTAGAGCGGATATAGGGCAATTTGTTCAGCAGAGTGATGTAAGTTTCGTTATGATTGCATCATCCATGACTTCTAGGAATAACATGATGCAATTCATATCATGTATGACGCAATACCAGCTTCAGATTGCGTCATTCATTGTTTTGCCTAAAAAGCAAGTACTGTCCAAACCCAGTCAGATTTATTCATAGATCCAGTCAAAGATGTATTTTAGTCATTTCTGGTTTAAATTGAGATCCCTTCCCTTTATAACTCACTTATCCTCTGCCATTCCCCAGTCAAGGGTCGTATATACTGACCCAATAGTATATCTTGAAAACTAGAGCCAATCAACAATTTTAAGCATCATTTTCATTCTCATTGACTCAGAATTAGTAAAGTTTGACTACATTTATTTCAGAAGCATTTTGGCTGTAGAGCAGTGTTTTTATAGCAGGGTCCATTGGGACCACTCTTGTGCCTCCTTGTGCTCCTGTGTGAGGGCATAAAGAGCATTGTGCCTGTGACCCTCCCTTAGTTCCCTTTTGCTGCTTGTGGCAGCAAGATGGTACCAATGAATGTCTGACCTGTTAATTCTTAGGCTAAACTTCTTTAGAAGTACTTCCAATCTACAATATTTGACTACTGGGAACTACCTAACCCATATAGAACACACTGTACTGTGTAGACATCTCTGTACATCCTGTCCCCTGGCAACCATGGTGACCATGTGCAGAGCATCATGGCTGTAGCCCAAAAGAGTTGCAGGCCATAACTGAGGGCTCAGAGGTGTTTAAGTGGATAGAAAGTGTTCTGTGCTTCATGAAAGACTCAAACTACGCTTCATACACCCCGGCTCTGTACTAGAAGCCAGACAGTCCTCAGCCCCAGCTGAAACAATGCACATGCTTTGCCAACGCAGACAACCATGTCAAGAAGCATCCAAGACAGAACAGGGGCACCAGCCTTCCTCTGAGGAGCACCCTGCTCCTATAACACACGAGTAAGGTGAAGATTCTGTCAGCAGTATTTTTAGTAAAAGTCAGGGACCGGTTGTGGGCAATAAGCAAAAATTCACAGAAGCCTGCAACCAGTCCCTGACTTTTACTAAAAATACCCTGGGGTGGCTGCTCCAGCCTCATTGCTGCTCCTGCAGCAGGGCTGACTGCTACTGCTCCAGCCCCAAAGGGGCTGACCTAACCCCAGCTGCTGTTTGGGCTGGCCATTGGTCAGCTGTTTGGGCAGGTCCAGAAAGTCATGGAATCTTTAACCTCCATGATGGAATTGTAGTCTTACACATGAGCAGATTTGATGAGATAGTTGAGAGCCACATCAAACCTAATTGAGAGAGCACAATTTTTGGAAACTGCCTCATCCCATCCCAGCAAGCAGAGTCTGCCAGGAGGTGAGTCAGATAGGTTGGGGGGGGGGGGGGGGGGGGAAGGACAGACTCACCCTGCAGTGCCTCCTGCTGGTCTCAGGGAATTAGCTCAATTTCCAGCCCAGAGCACCCACTGCAGGCCAGTGATCCGCTTTGTCACTGGCCCCATGTCCCTCCCCAGACCCCAGTGCCCCTTGCTCTGGGTGCTGCCCCCCAGTAGTACCCACACATGCTGGGTCTCCCCTCCCAGGGGAACCCCCACCCATTAACCCCACCTTGCCTCAGTGTAAGGCTACTGCCAGTCACCAGCTAGCCCCACTCCATGGGGCAGACTGCAGTATCAGCCACTCATCACAGGCAAGGTTGGGTTTGGACCTGCTGCCTTTGCCTACCCCTGGGCTGCCCTCTGCAAGCCCCAGTACCTGTTGGCCCACAGCCTGGACTTTCCAGGCTGGAGCTCCCCAGCCCTGTTCCATTCAGGTACCCTGTCTCAAGCTCCCTGCAGCCAGGCCCTTCTCTCTCTGAATGCAGAGAGTGAGTGTCTCATTGCTCCTGGCTCAAGCCTTTATAGGGCCAGCTGGGCTCTGATTGGGATGTGGCCCAGCTGCAGCTGCTTCCCCAATCAGCCGGGGTTTTGCCCCTTTCCACAGCACCAGCCCTCTGCAGGGCTTTTTCAACCCTTTCAGGGCTGGAGCGGGTGTTCACCTCACTACAGGTGGGTATAGAGGTCTTCCGCGGGACCTCTCCGGGCTGCCGGTCTTCTACCAGGACCTCCTCCGGACCTGGAAACTGTTCTCAGCGACCAGGTCCGTGGCGGCCACCGAGGGGGCAGATCTCCTCGCGGAGCCCCTGCTACACAATCCCCAGCTCCGTGTGCAGGTGGCGGAGTCCCCTGCGGTGCGCCAGAGGTTGGTCCTGGCAGAAGTCACTAGAGTCGGAGACCTCCTGGACTACGACCGGGGAGACTGGCTGGATCCCCTGACGCTCGCTCGGCGCATGGGGCTCTCCAGGCCTTGTACTCCCCGGCGCGTACTTCAGGAGGTGAGGGCCGCTTTGCCACCCGCTGCTCGGGTTTGCCTCGACCGGATCCTGCACGAGGGCACGCCCCGCCCACCCTCCACCCCTGGCCCTCCGGACCTTTTCATTGAGCCCCTGCCCCGTGGACCCAACCGGCCCCCCCGCCCCTTCTCCGTGAGCCGGCTGCACGATTTGCAGCCGGTTCGTTTCCTGACCGCGCCAAGGAAACATCTATACACGCTTGTGCTCCACACTCTTCACTTCCTCACCCTCGTGTCCCGCCCCGATACAAAGTGGCGGGACCTCCTGCCACCTGTCGAGGGTGAGAAGCCCCGGTGGGCCAGCCTCTATTCCACTCTGGTCCCGAGGCCCGCCGGGGATATCAGCTGGCGGCTCCTTCATGGGGCCGTGAGCACGGGCGTGTACTTGGCGCGGTTTACCCCTGTCCCGGACACCTGTCCTTTCTGCGGCGTGAGGGAGACCCTGGCTCACGTTTACTTAGAGTGTGCCAGGTTGCAGCCCCTACACCGGCTCCTCACCGATATTATGTTACGTTTTTGGTTACACTTTTCCCCTCACCTTCTCATTTATGCACTCCCTATCCGTGGCCCCACAAAGTCGCGGGACCTCCTGGTCAACTTCCTCTTGGCACTGGCTAAACAGGCCATCTATAAAACCAGGGAGAGGAGGTTGGCCGATGGAGGTTCCTGTGACTGTGGGGCCTGTTTCCGATCCTCTGTCCGTTCACGTATCCGGGCACAGTTCCTCTGGGCGACGTCCACTGGGTCCCTTGAAGCCTTTGAGGAGCAGTGGGCGCTGTCCGGGGTTCTCTGCTCGGTGTCCCCGTCTGGTTCTCTTCTTTTGACCCTTTGACCACACTCCTGTCCCTGTTTTTACATTAGTTGTCCCCCGTAATTATTTGAGTTCCAGGCCCTGTGGATCCTCCCCTTAGGCTGGGGGGGAATCCTTTAGCAGTGGGCGGGCTTATGCCCGCCCACTTCCCAGAACCCAATATGTACAGGTGGGTATACATTTAATTCCACTCTTTACCCCTTTCCCTCTTCAGGGACCTATCTTATGAGAGCCCACCAAAACCAGAAGTGGCTTCATTGCTTCATCCAGGAGTCATAGAGCAGGTCCCAAAATAGTTCAAGGGAAGAGGCTTCTCCTAGTATTTCCTCATTCTATAGAAGAAAGGGGTCTTTGTCCAATACTCAACCTGAGAAGACTCAACATATTACATACCATCCTGAACATTTGCCTCTGTCATTCCATCTCTCCCGCTCAAGACTGGCTTGTGTCTCTTGACTTACAGGATATATACTTCCACATTTCAATCCACCTGGCCCATAGGAAGTACCTAAGACTATCAGTGGGGCCTAATTGTTACCAATAATGGTTCTTCCCTTCAGAGCATCCCCAGCACCAAAATGCCTGGCAATAGTTGCAACCAGGGCCGGTGCAACCTATTAGGCGACCTAGGCAGTCGCCTAGGACACTAGCATTTGGGGGGTGGCATTTTCTTCGGCGGTGACCGCAGCAGCCGGATCTTCCGCCGCCCCGGTCGTCATCGGCATTTAGGCGGAGGGAGCTGGGGCAGGGGGACGCGGGGAGGGCCGCCTGCAGCAAGTAAGGGATGGTGGTGGCATGCAGGGGAACTCCCCGCCCCAGCTCACCTCTGCTCCGCCTCCTCCCCGGAGCATGCCACCCTGCTCTGCTTCTCTCCCTCCCAGGCTTGCGGCGCCAAACAGCTGATTGGCGCTGCAAGCCTGAGAGGCGGGAGAAGTGGAGCAGCGACGGTGTGCTTGGGGAGGAGGCGGAGCAGAGGTGAGCTGGGGTGGGGAGCTGCCGCATGGCTGCCCCCCACCCCAGCTCACCTCTG
>NC_048302.1:83781976-83823386 GCF_013100865.1 Trachemys scripta elegans | reverse complement strand
CACCACAAACTGAAGTGAGCTCCTTTTTAAAACCCAGGTGCCCTGATTAGCCTGCCTTAATTGATTCTAGAAGCTTCTTCTTAATTGGCTCCAGGTGTCCTAATTAGCCTGCCTGCCTTAACTGGTTCTAGCAGGTTCCTGATTACTCTAGTACAGCCCCTGCCGGTCACTCAGGGAACAGAAAACTACTCATCCAGTGACCAGCATATTTGCCCTCTACCAGACTCCTGTACCCCACTGGTCTGGGTCTGTCACATATCCCTTCCCCCTGCTCAACGCCAAGGGGTTGGGCAGCTTGGGACGCCAGACAGTGCACACGTGACAAGCCATCGGCGTTGCCATGACGGCTCCCTGCTCTGTGTTGCACATGGAACTGGAAAGGTTGGACAGATAAGAACCATCTGGTCACCCTTGTGTTCTTCTCCTCGTTCCGCTGCATCCATTGAAGAGGGGCATGGTCGGTCACGAGGACAAATCTGCGCCCGAGCAGGTAGTAGCGCAATGTTTCCATGGCCCATTTTACAGCGAGGCATTCTCTCTCCACCACTGCATATTTTTGTTCCCTTGGAAGGAGTTTCCGACTGAGGTATAGAATTGGGTGTTCCTCCTCCCTGACCATCTGTGATAGAACGGCCCCCAACCCTACTTCCGATGCATCCGTCTGCAAGATAAACTCCTTGGTGAAATCAGGGGCTATCAGTACGGGGTTACTGCAGAGGGCAGTCCGTAGGTCTGTGAATGCTTCCTCTGCTGCGTCAGACCATCTCACCAGATCAGGTCCACGGGCTTTCACTAGGTCTGTCAGGGGGCTTGCCCTTGTGGCAAAGTGGGGGATAAATCGTCGGTAATATCCCACCACACCTAGGAACGCCCGGACTTGTTTCTTGCGACTTGGTCAGGGCCAATTTTGGATGGCCTCTAACTTGTTCACTTGGGGTTTTACCAAACCTTTTCCCACAATGTAGCCAAGATATTTGACCTCTGTAAACCCTACAGCGCACTTGGCAGGGTTTGCTGTAAGGCCAGCTCGCCTGAAGGTATCAAGGACTGCCTCCACCTTCTCCAGGTGGGTTTCCCAGTCTGGGGTATGAATGACCACATTGTCCAAGTAGGCAGCAGCATAACTGTTATGCGGGCGTAATAGCTTGTCCATGAGGCGCTGGAAGGTAGCTGGGGCCTCATGTAGTCCAAAAGGGAGGACAGTATATTGAAAAAGACCCTCTGGTGTAGAGAATGCAGTCTTTTCCTTTGCGTCTTCTGCAAGGGGAATCTGCCAGTACCCCTTTGTCAAGTCTAGGTAGTCAAGTACCGGGCATTACCCAGACGGTCCACTAACTCATCTATGCAAGGTATGGGGTACGCGTCGAACTGGGATACTTCGTTTAGTCGCCGGAAGTTGTTGCAAAATCTTGTGGTGCCATCAAGTTTGCGCACCAGCACGATTGGGCTGGACCACTGACAGTGGGATTCTTCGATGATCCCCAACTCCAGCATTTTTTTTTTTACTTCTGCTTTTATTTCCTCCCTTTTTGCCGCTGCGATAGGGCCTCATTGTTACTCTGGCCCCAGGGTTCGTGACGATGTGGTGATATGTCTCGGTTGTTCGACCCAGTTTTATCGAGAACACATCTTGGTTCCGGAAGATCATCTCAGACACCTCATTCTTCTGGTCTGGTGTTAAATCGGGAGACACTCTCACCTGTTTGGAAGGCTTGTTTTCCTGGGTTAGGTCTTTTGGGACCGTTGTGCATGCCTCTTGTGCATGCCAGGGTTTCAGAAGGTTAACGTGATAAATCTGTTCTTGTTTTCTGCGTCCTGGCTGCCGCACCTTGTAGGTTACTTCCCCTCATAGGGGGAAGTACTTCAACCACCTCATAGGGCCCCTGCCATTGGGCCAGAAGCTTGCTTTCTGCCGTGGGTACCAACACCATAACCCGATCCCCTGGTTGGAACTGTCGCACTTTTGCCTGGCGATTGTAATGGGTTCACTGGGCCTCCTATGCCTTCTCCAAATGTTCCTGTACAATAGGGGTAACCCAGGCTATCTGGTCTCGCATCTGCATTACATGCTCTATTATATTTCTCCCCTCATTGGGTTCCTCTTCCCAGATCTCTTTGGCGATATCTAGTATGCCACGGGGGTGACGCCCGTATAATAACTCAAAGGGGGAAAACCCAGTTGAGGCCTGTGGTACCTCCCGGATAGTGAACATAAGGTAGGGTAGTAGGGTGTCCCAATCCTTCCCGTCCCGACTTACCACCTTCCTTATCATAGCCTTGAGGGTTCGGTTAAACCTTTCTACCAACCCATCAGTCTGCGGATGGTAGACCGAAGTTCTCAAGGTATGTATATGGAGCAGCGTACAGAGGTCCTTCATTAGCTTCGACATAAATGGGGTTCCTTGGTCGGTTAATATCTCCTTTGGTAGCCCCATTCGGGCAAAGATCCCCACCAGCTTTTTGGCTATAGTTTTAGAGGCCATGTTCCGCAGGGAGACGGCTTCTGGGTAGCGAGTAGGATAGTCCAAAACAACAAGTATAGATTGGTGGCCCCGAGCCATCTTCTCCAGTGGTCCCACTAGGTCCATGGCTATTCGCTTGAAGGGGACCTCTATGATGGGAAGGGGTACTAAAGGTGCTCTCAAGTGGACCGGGACTACGCAGCTGACACTCCAGGCAGGAGGCACAGTACCTCCACACTTCTTCATGTACTCCGGGCCAGAAGAACCGTCATAGGACTCGTGCCAGGGTCTTCTCTACACCCAAATGCCCCCCAAAAAGATGACTATGAGCCAGACTTAATACAGCGTTCTGGTGTTTTTGAGGTACTAGGATCTGCTGTACCTTCTGCCCCTGTACTGTTGCAACCCGGTATAAGAGATCCTTCTTCATTATGAAGTAGGGTCCTGGTCCCTGGGTTTTTCCTTCCATGGGGACCCCATCTATTTCAGTCACCTCCTTCCTAATGTTGTCATACCTTGGGTCTTCTGCCTGGTCCCATCCAAAATTTCCTCTCCCGGGGCTAATCTGCCCAAGATCTAGGGGCCCAGTCTACTGGTTCAGAAGCATTAGGGTGGAGGTCAGACTCAGGTGCTTCTCTCTCCTGCGTGGCCTCCTTTTCAGCTGCGCGGGTCTGCCTACCTACAAGAGCGACCCTCTGGCTTTGGGTCAGTATTCGGGTTCCCAAGGCCTTAGCTGCCCTTCTTTCCCTTTTTGTCTTTCTACCCTGTCTGGGAGTGGAGAACAAATCTGGGGATATTTCAGAGAAGATTGGGGATTGACAGTCTGCTGTGGATGCCTCACCAATTTTAGGGTCTCCATCTTTCTCCAATCCCCCTACTGGGAGTAAGTTTCCAAACCCTGGGAAGTCCCTCCCTATGAGCTCCGTGTATGGGAGTTTAGGGACTACACCTGCTGCTATCTCAGTAGTGTTCCCTTGGATCTCGATTTTTACTGGGATGGTGGGGTAGTAACTAACTGTCCCATGGACACATGTTATCCCCGGACGTTTAGCCTGCAGCAGCTGACTACGCTTCACGAGCTTCCCTGAGATAAGCGTGATAGCACTCCCGGAATCAACCAGTGCCGTGGTCCCTATCCCATTTAGTTTCACTGGTCTGGCATACATATGTGGGATTAGTGAGACCCCCACAAGGTGGATTAGGGAGCATGGATCTGCCCAGTTCCCCAGGTTACACTGCATAGGCTCCTCAGCACTGGGACACTGCGCAGCTATGTGTCCCCACTCCCCGCAGGCATAACATCTATATGGAGCTCTAGGCGTTCCCCGGTCTCTTGGTTTGGGCATTCTAACATCAGGATCCTCTTCTCCCTCAGTGCTCCGACTCTTTGTGGCCTCTAATGGGCCTTCAGCCTCTCTCTTTTTCCATCTGGGCCCTCCTGGTGGCCCAGTCACCCGAACTTTAGGGCTTGGTGCTGCTAGTTTAACCTGGGGTGCCTCTTCCTTAACTGGTCGGGTCAGGTCCCTCGCTGTCCTTTGCCTCTCTACCAGGGTGACAACTTCGTCATAGGTGAAGGGTTCGTTCTGGCTTACCCAGGCACGAAGGTCTGGTGGTAGTCCCCTCATGTATCGGTCGATGACCAGAACCACTAGTATCTCTTCCGGACTCCGGGACTCTGTTTGCAACCACTTTTGTGTGAGATGGATGAGGTCATACAATTGGGACCACGGGGTTTTGTCTTCCTGATACCTCCAACCGTGATACTGCTGGGCCCGCACTGCTGTCGTTACCCCAGATCTGGCCAGGATCTCTGCTTTCAGCTGGGGGTAGTCTGCCGATGCCTCTTCAGGCAGATCATGGTAGGCCTTCTGGGCCTCCCCACACAGGAATGGGGCAAGGATGCCAGATCACTGATCTCGAGGCCAGCCCTCCCGTAGGGCTGTCCTCTCAAAGGCCAGAAAGTATGCCTCTACATCATCCTCCCGTGTCATTTTCTGCAGCCAATGGCTGGCCCGTATGAGCCGCGTCCCATCACGGCCACGATTCAGCTCTATAAGGGACTTTACCTGGTTTACCAGTTCCCGCCCGCAACATAGCTCGGTCTTGAGCAGCCTGGTCCATCAGCAGGCGATTAGTCTCTTGCTGCAGCCGCACTGCCTCCTGTTGGGTGGTTGCCTGGACACGGGTAGCCTCCTGCTGGGCCGCCGTAGCTTGTATCAGCGCCCGCACTACGTCATCCATTGTGGTGGAAAAAAAAATAAACCCTCTCCCTTTTTTGTTTGTTTGTTTTTGTTGTTGTTGGTTTGTTTTTTGTTTTTTTAAATCATCCTCCTTCTTCCGCCGCACTGTTCACCCCAAGATCCCACTCCTGACACCAGTGTGACAAAGTTCCTCCTCTATCTTGGTAGGTCCTGCGCTTATTGGCAGATTTTCTTGCCTCAGAGATTCACCATGTGGGTTGAGGAACAGCCCAGAGACCTTCCCCTCTGGAAGAACCCACAGTCCAGGTCAATTGGGAGGTTTGGGGGAAACCTGGGCCCGCCCTCTACTCCGGGTTCCAGCCCAGGGCCCTGTGGACTGCAGCTGTCTATAGTGCCTCCTGTAACAGCTGCATGAGAGCTACAACTCCCTGGGCTACTTCCCCATGGCCTCCTCCAAACACCTTCCTTATTCTCACCACAGGACCTTCCTCCTGGTGTCTGAGCTTGTGCTCCTCAGTCCTCCAGCAGCACACCCTCTCCCTCTCTCTCAGCTCCTTGCACCTCTTGCTCCCAGTTCCTCACACTCGCACCACAAACTGAAGTGAGCTCCTTTTTAAAACCCAGGTGCCCTGATTAGCCTGCCTTAATTGATTCTAGAAGCTTCTTCTTAATTGGCTCCAGGTGTCCTAATTAACCTGCCTGCCTTAACTGGTTCTAGCGGGTTCCTGATTACTCTAGTACAGCCCCTGCTCCGGTCACTCAGGGAACAGAAAACTACTCATCCAGTGACCAGTATCTTTGCCCTCTACCAGACTCCTGTACCCTACTGGTCTGGGTCTGTCACACTGAATATTAATAATTTAATGTTGTTGTCTCTGTCAGCACCCCTGTATTCACACCCTACATATTACTGCAATGATTTCTGTACAGAATATGCCTTGTGAAATACCATTTGAAAACCAATAACATTCTGGTCAATAGTATCATTGTAAAATATATGAAACAATGCTGTATGTGAAATTATGGATGCTCACTGATATTATTCTTTAAAGTCTGTGACTAAAAGGTGTTTAAACCACGCATGTCAGGAGGAATTGATAAACGGGTTTGTCCAAACAATGGAAAGAGTCCAACACCTCAAACCAAGTGTGGCCAAATTCAATGGGCTATTCATTTGTATTGGAGGTTGCATCAAGAAGAGAGAATTTGCAGAATAGCAACCACCAGCAGGATTAGGGAACTACATGCTTATGGGGTAACTGTTGGTGTCCAGGCTGTGAGCTACAGCAGCAGAGCATTTAAGGCACCAGGGTTACAGGCCAGGTGGTCTCACACCCTCTCACCCCAAAACACAGGTCCAAACTTACATTATTATCCTTGCAGTAGTAGGAAAGGGCTGGGAAACGTCTTCTGCTCCGGAATTTAGAGCTCCCCACAATGATGTGTGCAGTTGTAGATTCTGGTACGTACACTTCAGTAGGGTATGAATCACAGACCTGCCAAAGGAAACTGTTTGTTTGCTTACTTTGTCTATTCAAATAGAACTTAGCATAAATGTTAACTTTAATCATCACCATTACAAAAACAAAATCCCAATTACACACCACCCTCATTCTGAGGATCCTAAAGTGTTTCAAACATGAATTATGCCCCTGTGACAGGGTAGTCTGTCCCCTTAATAGAAGAGGGGCCTCGGAGTTAACCCTCCCCCATCACATGGCACGGTCCTTTAATATTTTGGAAGGCCTGATATATACAAGGACCAAGCAGATACAGGTAGAAAGAAAGTGGTTTGGAAATAAGGAGTGTTTGGAAGGAAATCCCATTACTGTTTCTTTAAGGGCCTAGGACCAGGAGCCTTGCAGAGTGGACGGCGCAAGGCTCTCCTCTCTCTCAGCCAACTAGGATGAGCTTTAGGAAGGGGACTAGTATATCTGCTGTCTCCTCCTTCGTAGCAAGGGAGACACCACTAAGAAGAGGTTGTCTGCTGAATCCTCTGAGTATTGACTGGGGGAAAGGAGGCTAGTTGAAAGAGAAGCTAGCTGAGGCCCTACAGCTTGTTTAAATCAAATCCCTGACTCTAAGAAGAGGGGCTCCTGTTTTAAGGAGGAGAAACCAGGAAGATTGTTTGAAGTACAACCCCATCTCTAGAAAGAGGTTGGGCTTCAGTCTTAAGGAGAGAGAAGCTGGCTGTCTGCAGTTCAACCTAGCTGCTGCCAAAGAAACTGGGTAGGGCCTTAAGGAAGCTTGTCAGCAGCAGGCTGGGAAAAAGACACAAAGAGACAAAACTCCAGGGTGGAAGTAATGGAGGCTGTAGGCCAGAGAGAGAGGTGGACAAATATCGGGGGAAAGAGGAGCAGCTCAGGGAAGTGGCAAAAGATTGGCAGGAGTGGTCCTTAGCTGCCTAACACAGGGTTCCTGGGCTGGAACCAAGAGGAGAAGGTGGGCCTCGGTTCTCCTTCCCCAGCAATAGGGACTGAAAGAGGCAAAGACAGCTGACTAATAGCTGGAGCTGGGGGCCGTGGGCCTGGCATAAAGATTCTGGATTTTCTGTTTGAACTTTTCTGTTACCCCAGAAGGAGACTGAACTGAAAGATGACCAGGCAGGAGGGCCCGGCCATGGAAGCTGCAGACTACTGCAGAACCAGAACAGTGAAAAAGGCAGTACAAGAACAAAAGAAGGCCTGCAATGCCATGTTCTGGCATGAGGCGGTGCGATGGTGGTGTGTTCACCATGTGACAGACTGTCACAGGACCTCTAGGAGATAGGAAATTATTATTATCATTATCCCAATTTTACAGATGGTAAAACTGAAACAGAAAAAGGTGGAGTGCTATATATTCATGTATCCAATAACTTTTTCAGTACACAGGATGAACAGGGGTTCTGGGAATGAATCAGGATTGTGTAGTAAAGAAGGGTATTGTCTGTAGGACCACGTCTCATCAGTTGCAGAATTTGGAAGGTGTGCAAGGAAATTGTCTTTTCTCTTCCCGGTTGACTCATGGTTATGCAGTTGAATGCTGTCCTGAGGAATCTGGCCTCTGCCACAGAGTTCCTAGGTGATGCTGGGCAAGCCACTTAAACTGAAGTGTTCAGTCAGTGACTAACTGTATGTTCTTCATTTTTGGGTGCCCAACATGAGACACCTGAGATGAGATTTGCAGAAGTGCTAAGTGCTCACAGCTGCAGCTGAAGTCACCAGGAGCTGTACTTTGAATATAAAAAGTGCAATCAAAATGCTAAATTCTCTAGAAAATCAGTTCCTTAGCATCTCTAATTGGGCATCCAAAATTGATGGACACTTGACAACTTTGGGTCTAAATCTCTCTGTACTTCAGTTCTCCAGCTGTAAAATGGGGATAAAAATACCAACTACTCTCACAGGGGTGCTAAGATTAATTAATAGTTGTGAAGCATTCTGATAGTATGATGAGCACCACAGAAACACCCAAGAGGATATTAATAACTGTATATTCAGTGCTGGGTTTGGATATTGTGTGGTTAAGATCTGGGGGCACAAGCTGACTGAGGAGAAAAAGAAATATTTAATAACTACGCATTCCCTGACAATAGCTCAGTGGTTTGAGCATTGGCCTATGGAAAAAATGTGATCATGTAATTAGACACATAAGGGAGGCTGACCTGAGGTTACACATGCTACCTTAATTCTGGCATTTCCTAACGTGTGAGGGCTTGACTTTGCAACCTTAATGTTCTTGTAAGGTATTTCTTTTGGATGCTATTTTAATAGAGTTCCCTTTTCAGTGTTGGAAGATAGCACTGAATTCTTGTAATTCTTTACCATTGTCACATGAGAAATTGGTTTTGCACCAATAAAGACTGGCTCCAATGGAGTTATTTTTGATTAAGTGAGATCAGATTTAGGCATGTTTCAGGGACATGAAAAAATGTGACTGATTTTTATGTATGTATATATGAAAAACATTTCTTTATTTATAATGTGTATTACTTTATATTAAATAATAAAAATAACTACTTTGTCTCTTCCTTCTGTGTAGTCTTTCCTCCTTTTTCTCCCTTATCCTGCCTTCATTACCCGTTTCTTCCCTTCTACGATCCATCTAGATAAAATGTTTTCAGTGCTTTTGGTGTCTAATTTCCCTTGTTTTTCTATAATATTTCATGATTCATCCTTCCTTCTGTAGCTCATTCTGATCCCTTACATTTACGGCTGTGTCGCATTAACCCCTACATTTTCCCTAAACCAGAAGTTTTCAACCTCTTCCTTACCAGGTCCAACCTGTTTCTCTCTCCTTCTCCCTTATCATTTAGGAAATGAAGGGTCGACACAACCCCTGATACCTGTTTGCAACACCATCCCCATCCCCAGGCTGGTTGTAATCCCCAGGTTGAGAGCCCCTGCCCTAAATTAAGTCTTCTATCATACTATTTCCACAAATTCTATAATAAATGCAAACTTTTTATATTAGAAACAAAAGAAAACAATTAACTTCTGGCAGAACATACAGTCCCCTCTGAGGAGGTCTCAAAACCCCAAGTGATCTTGTATAGCATGTGTGCGCTCCAATGGCAAGGCACAATGGGAGTGAGCTGATGTGTATGGACAGGCTGACTTCAGAACTGGTTTAGGCTGTTATCTCTTTCCATTAATGTTACTTCACCACATTTTTGAAGTCTGACTCAAACAAATGTAGGCCAGGATAGGAACATCAACTAGCTAGGTAGAAAGGAGTGGAATTAAGATTTGTGACTTCTCAGACCATTGTGATAATATTCCATCACAAACAATCCTCAGCAGCACTGCACGTAATTTCATGAACAAGGTAAGAAAGTGTTAAATTCATTCTTTCAAACTAATGGCTTGTGTAACTATTAGGTAGAAAAAAATTTTTTTTTAAATACTCACTACCCCCAATTCAGCAAATCATTCATATGCTTAACTATGCATGTGCTTAAAATTATTTTGACAAGTCACTTTATCTCCTTGTACAGTAACTCCTCACTTAACGTTGTAGTTATGTTCCTGAAAAATGCGACTTTAAGCGAAACGATGTTAAGCAAATCCAATTTCCCCATAAGAATTAATGTAAATGGGGGGTTAGGTTCCAGGGAATTTTTTTTCACCAGACAAAAGACTATATTATATATATACACATACACACAGTATAAGTTTTAAACAAACAATTTAATACTGGTACACGATGATGATTGTGAAGCTTGGTGGAGGAGTCAGAGGGTGGGATATTTCCCAGGAAATGCCTTACTGCTAAATGATGAATTGGCTGAGCCCTCAAGGGTTAACAATTGGCTAGCAATTGGCTGAGCCCTCAAGGGTTAACTCTCACACTCTACAAGGCAGCAGGAATGGAGGGAGGGGAGAGAGCATCGGAGACAGAGACACACACTGTGTGTGTGTGAGAGAGAGAGATGCGCATTTCCCCTTTCAGTACACTGCCTTGTTAATTAGATCAGCTTGCTGAGACCGCAGCTGCTGCTGCCAGCAAGCTCCCTCTGTCCTGAGCCCTGTTGTGTGTCCCCCCTGCTCTATGGAAGATGGGGTAAGTGGGGTGCAGGAGCAGGGGGGAGGGGGACACCCTGACATTAGCCCCCTTCTTCCTCCCTTCCCCTCCCCCCGCCCAGCATAGCAAGCAGGAGTCTCGGGGAGCAGCTCCAAGGCAGAGAGCAGGAGCAGCACATGGCAGTGGGGGAAGGGACAGCTACAATTGCTAGCCTGCTGGGCAGTTGCTGCACAGGGAACTTAGGGGAGCGGGGAGCTGATAGGGGGGCTACTGGTCCACCCTGGTTCCAAGCCCCCATCTGCAAGCAGTGGACAAAACAGGCGGCTGCCAAATGACGTTAAAAGGGAGCATTGCACAATTTTAAATGAGCATGTTCCCTAATTGATCAGCAACGTAACAATGAAACGTTAACCGGGACGACTTTAAGTGAGGAGTTACTGTACTTCCATTCCACATGGGTAAAACAGAGATAATGAGTCCTTTCTCCCACTCTGTCTAACGTCTTTGGGACAGGGACTGTCTCTTAGGATGCTATGTACAGCACTTAACACCACGAGGCCCCTGCCTTGGTTAGGGTCTCTAAGATCTACTGTAATACAAATTATAATTACACACTTGGTAGTCTCGATTTACATCACTGATCTGCCAATAGTTATTTGGAACACCCATCCGATGATATTCTTCATTGAGGCTCACAAGCTTCCATCCTTGTTCTCGCTCTTCTTTATCTAACTTTGGGTTGAATGAGAAGCAGTAGAGCTCTTCATATTTCACTGAAAGAGAAAAAAAGAGGCAATAAGACAGGACAATAAATCTGAACTGAGATCAAAGTCTCCAAAAACAAAGCTGGTATGTTATTCTCTGGGATGTTATTCATCTGTATGGGATGTTATTCTCTGTTATTCCCATTCAGAATCGTATGTTTTGCTATGCGAAAGCCCACATACCAGCATCTAATCACATAGAAGCTTACTTTGAAAGTAGTAGGCTATTCTGCTGTTTGTGGCCTTTTTCCCCTTTTTGTACAGGCCTGTATTATTGATCCTACTTAAAATATAGGAGGAGGAGCGAGGGCATGGCAGACTCAGGGGAGGAGGTGGGAAGGGGTGGAGTGGGGGCAGGTCCTGTGGCAGAGCCTGGGGCTGAGCAGTGAGCACCCCCAGCACATTGGAAAATTGGCTCCTGTAGCTCCAGTCCCGGAGTCAGAGCCTATACAAGGAGCCGCATATTAACTTCTGAAGAGCTGCACGTGGCTCCGGAGCCACAGGTTGGCCACCCCTGCTCTAACACATCACAAGTGCATGTTTTATCCTCTCACTGTATGGTCCTTATAGCTTTTGGATCAAAGATTTTAGTATATAAACAAAATAAAGTACACTGAATTCTGGTAAACTGAGTCACATCTGTTGTCAAAACGTCACCATTTGATAAATCTGTTTCAGACTGTAACTGTCTTGAAATCAAACAGGTTTAAATACAACCCTTGGTTACTTCTATTTTATGTCCTTGATAAGCAGAACAGAGAACAGGAACTTTTTATGTATGGCTTTAATAAAAATGGTTTTTATTTTAAACTTCCATCCTCTTCTGCAGAAAGCATCTACTTTGAACTTCCATTATAGGTGATTTTTTTTAGATTTAACAGAGAAATAAGGACTAGTTTTAAGTTCCCATTAAATATATAGCATATGGAATCTCGGGGAAAAAACAAAGCTAAACACATCTCTGACATCTAATGACATGATGGTTTCCATTAATTAAAAAGCTTGTGTGGTTTGTAATGTTATCACAGTTCCTTGGGGAACTCAGTTCCCTCTTTAGAAACAATTATTAACAAATATGAGGACAGAAAGGAAGAAAAGTTCCCTTGTTAAATCTTTATGACCCAGGCACTGAGCTCAAGATCAGCAAAGTCATTATTTAAAGAAAGGGAGAAGAAAGATCACTGAAACAGTGTGATAGATCAAACTTCATTCTGTGTTTTTTGTTATGGCAAAGCCTCATTTGCTTATGTCTCATTTGCTTATGTACAACTGTGTATAATTGTTAAGTTTAACCTGAAAAAAGTAACTTCAAATAAAAAATTTGGCTGAAATCCTGACATTTATTTTGCACCCCAGTTGCCAAAGTATGCATTAAATTAGCTGAATAAAACTACACTTCAGATATTTCCTTTCCATTGTACCTGCTCACAAAACTAAGTGGAAACTTTCACAACTATATCAAATTATAATATATATGTCTTGCTGGTATGTAAATCTAGCCTGCCTATCATCTCAGGTTTTAATATCATATGATGGTACATAAAGGTTTTACAAATGCATCAATTGTGCCTTAAAGTTTAGTTAACATATACCCTCTGTAATATTTAGGGCCTGATACAAACACAGTATTATAGTCATTGAGCCAAATTCTGCTGTTGTACAACTTCAAATGTTACTGTGACACAAAGTAGCCTAAGCTAAAGGGCCAAATTCTGCTTTCAGTTGTACCTGTGCATGCTCCATTGGAAGTTGACAGGTACAACTGAAAGTAGAATTGGACCCTTTAGTTTGGTTAGGCCCAGGGCTGGCTCCAGGCACCAGCTTAGCAAGCAGGTGCTTGGGGTGGCCAAGGGGAAGGGGCGGCACGTCCGGCTCTTTGGCGGCGGGTCCCTCGGTCCCTCTCGGAGGGAAGGACCTGCCGCCGAATTGCCGCCAAAGAAGTGGCGTGGCTGGGCTGCTGCTGATTGCGATCATGGCTTTTTTTTTTTTTTCTCCCCGCTGCTTGGGATGGCAAAAATCCTGGAGCCAGCCCTGGTTAGGCCACCTTATGTCACAAACTGTTACAATGCATTACACAATATCATGACAGAAGATGGGATCTTACAGTTTCAGGTATGGTATAATGCAGGAAAAAAGGCAAGTGGGGGAGGGAAAATAGAACCTGACTCAGCCAGAGTTCCTCCTAGGGAGGACAAGCAGTCCACAACTGTACAGCAATTATATTACCCTTCAAGAGGGTGCAGCACTCTGGCAGACAGAAACAGGGGATAGAAAAGTTGCAACCACCAGTATTGGTAGGCCAAATCCCGCTCACTTTACAATCAATCCTATTAACTTCATGTGAGTAAGATTCCCATCCCCCCACAGTGTCAATGGCAGATGCTTTACTGCTAGAGGCAAAACATGATGCTGCCCTGCAGCAATGCCACCCACCTGGTTCAACTGGTGGAAAATGTGACTGGATCCGCAGAGCAGGGGATAGCCTCAGAAGGAAAGGGGTGGGGCAGTCCTTGCAAGGGTAGGCCTCTAATCCCCCCAGGCACTGCCACCCATTGGCCAGCCAGAGGGAGATAGGAGCCAATTGACTCCCTGTCCTCTCCCCATTAATTTAAATCCTTGCCCAGGATTTTTCATGCCTCTTGTTCCATTTTAGTTGATCCCAACCTCCCCTTCTATAGTTATAATGTAAGGACTGTGTTTTTAGGATACTGTGGGTCTGACCAATTCCCTGTTTTAAAGGTCAGGAAATATTTTTCCCCATTAGGAAAAAATTGGCAGAAGCCTGGTAGGTTTTTTTTGGCTTCATGACAGCATCATGGAAGGACAGTTAGGTTCAATAGGAATAGGATTTAGAAGTCTCATCTCAGTAATTTGTAAGAATATTTTATTCAACACAACTTATGGACAGTGCCCAGGGCAAATAAAAGGTCAAAAGGGCCTTTGCCCAGAAATAAAAGACTGGGATTTGACTGTAGACCTTATGTCTGTGGGAGAAGGTGAAAGAGACCTTAAGTCTTTTCAGACAGAGGTCCCTCTTTGGTACTGTCTGTCTTTCTCCTTCACAGGAGAGAGGTTTCAGCAGAATGAGCTAAATCCAAGGTGAAGGCTGAGGAATGTCTGCCCTGAGTTATGGATATATGATAGAAGGCCTATAAATCCCACACTAGACTCACTTAAATGAGGGAGATAGGGTAGATAAACTTAATACTGGGGAGGGACACTAATAGAGTTGTGGCCTGCCACTTAAATCCATTCTTTTGTTTGTTCTCATTCACGTATGTGTCCTGCTCAACTTGCTTCTGCTATGCTACCAATGGATCTGCCCCACAGGCATCTTCTCAAAAGCATTCCTGGCCACATTTGTTCTTCACTGGGGCATTCCTTAGTACTGCAATGCCAGGGTCAAAAATGCCACGGGCATTAATATACACCTTCTGTCCCTTCGAGGGAAGGAGCATTACAGGATCTTATTTTTTCCAGTCTTGTATGAAAACATGATGAGATCCTGAAGACAGTGGAGTTAACCCAGATTTACATCAGCGTAACCAAGAGCTTAAATTGATTAACTGTTTCCATAACATACTCCAATTACTTTCACCCTACATCACCTATCATACTCAAATACATGTACTCCAGTGTACATATTCCCTTCACTGGTATTCCAGTTATAGTAGGCACTTTACCAACTTAAACTGCTGCTGTGGCTTGCTATGCAATTTTTTTCTAACACATCAGAGAAAACCAGTTCTAACAAGCTGTCTTGTAGCAAGATGAAAATGAACATTGACGTTGTCAGTTTTGTGCAAACTATAGCAATGTCTCCTTTACACAGAGTTCAAAATAACATTAAAAGACAGAGTTGGACCTTATGCTTCAGACTGGGTTGTTTGCATCAAAACAGCCTACATTCAGCATCCTTTCCAATTAATTCTTAAGTTAACAGCACAAACACAGGAGGAGATGCTGGACTCTGCTACAATACTTGGATTCTCACTTTTAAGGGTAAAGGGTCAAAATTACCTTCGGTTGCACAGTTGAATTCAGTATTTTGAAACTGACAGTAGGTCCTAGATTTGAACATGTTCAAAATCCAAATACAGGTGGATCAAAACACAGATTCATTGGTAGACTAAATCACCTAGCTGTCAACCTGCATATTCTTTATACAACACCTGCTCTGCAGCTTTTCTTTGATACCTGGCAATCTGTGTTCAGTGTAGAAAGAAAAAAACATAACAAAATCTGACATATCGGCAAGATATAGTGTAGCCTTTTAGCAACAGCTGTTCGCTGAGCAGGTTGCACATTCAATAAGACCCCCAAATTTAACTCTTTATTAAACATCCTTAAAGCAGGTGTTATACACAAAGTAATGTCAGACCACTGATGCTGTACAGCCAAATCTTTCTCAAACTTCCTTAGGAGATACTTAGCTTAACACAAACTCTTCTCTTTTTAGCAATTTTTTGTGTACAGCCAGCACTTACCATTATTTTAATTATATCCCATTGTGCTCATTGCCCTATTTCCCCATAACACAATCTACATGGTATATGTGGATGAAATATATCTCCTAAAACTGCAAAGCACACACAGCTATTATTTTCTATCCCCCTCAGGGCACATTCTTTTTTTCTGTGTTTGTACAGCGCTGGGCACAATTGAAGCTTATGGGTGCTATCATGATGTAAATATTTATTCCTAATATGTCTAGTTCAGTTAAGTTCATTCTGTTAAACTAATTGTTTCAGCATAAAACTTATCTTGAAAGAATAAGAGAACAGGATCATTGTACCCTCGTATTTACCCTAGATGTAATAGAAGTGAAATTGCAAGTACAGACAAGGCTATTGAATTTCATTTTTCCTTCCTTTAACATTTTCCCAGAAATTTAAATACGGAAAAAAGAGGCTGTTTCGTATATTGCAGCTATGATATGAGAACAGTAATATTACACACAAAAGGTCAGGTTTTTTTCTGCACTCCTCAGCTACATTGTGGTTGGATCCTTAGCAGGTGTGAAGCAGGGAAAGGTTCATTTTCCCCCTTGCTGTCATTTGCAAATCTGCACACAGCAAGAAACAATTTAGACTAGTACCACTGGCAGAATGAACTGGGGGGGGGGAAAAAGGCAGAAAATCTCTTCCAGGCTTTGCCATTTAAGCTAGATAAAGGCATTTGAGGCACAGAATGGGATAACATTCACAGGAAACTGTACACTTGTTCACAGCATGATCATGGGTGTTCAAGGTTTTTGTAGTTGGCTTCATTGATGTTCAGCCACATTTCAAAACCGTGTGGAAAGGTTATAACTCTGTTAAGTTATTTGGGGCTTTCCATAAGTGGTGGCCTGCCATCAGCCCCATGCTCCCCAGGCAGCAGGGTGGATAAGAATCAATGATTTAAAAAAAACCACACTGATTTTTGGGATAAAATGCATTTTGAGGGGGAAAAAAAAAAACGTATCTAAAGATACGTTTAATTAAGATATCTTTGAGCTATAATGTCTCATCATGGAATAGGGATTATAAATTCTAATTCTCTAGTATCAGACAATATATTAATGTAATGTTTAAGAAAACTTTTGTAAATGAGTTCCAATAGTTCATGGATTAGAGACTCAATCTTATGTGGCTCCAGGGGCTTCTTTATAGATTTAGGTTAATCTTTCTATTTACTCAATGAGGCTCAGTCGAGAAGATACCATCAGAGATGCTTAGTTTTGCAGTTCGCAAACTGGATTTGTGTATCCAGAGATACATGCTTATTTAAAAACATTTTTGCTGTTAAATAAATATATAGAGAGGTGAGAAATAACAGACCTCAACCCTATTGTCCCTCTGCAAATTTGTGTACACAGAGTCAATCCCTTACCTCTCTCTAAAAGTGCGAGGTTTCAAAAAGTTCAATGAACAGAAGATTGTGGAGGTGGAATAGATCTGGACAAGGAGAGAAAGTCTGGAGATAAATGTGAGAAGGGAGGGACAGGCAGTAGAAACAGAAGTGAAACTGTCTGAGCAGCATAGTCCAGAAGTCTTGAGGTCTTTTTGAGTATAGCCTTCATTGATTTGAGATCTACCATACCATTCTCTCACTAGAAGAGAAAACCTATAATGGCAGCAGGCTGTAAAAGAGACCCAGTTTGGGAATATTTTAATGAAGTGCCTCTACCTGTGGGTAAGATAGGCATGAGTGCAAAATGCAAACAGCACAACAAAGAAATGCAAGGCCTGGTCGCCTGAATGAAACAACATCATGACAAGTGTTCCTTCTCAGGAGGAAGCTGCGTTGAAGATGATGAAAGGAACATGTCTGAACATGCAGGATCTTCAGGTTGATAAACTTCTTTATTTCATACTTCTGTCTTAAGGACTGCCTGTCTTCCTTCTGGACTATTCTTGAATTCTCATGTTTGAGCAAAAAAAATATAGTTGTTACTCTATGGTACTATCATTTTAGATGCAGTTGTGATAAAAATAAATAGCTGAAATAGGCAGATCTTCCTTTTACAATTTCACCTTTAAAGTAGTACTGTCAGTGAATGCAATGAGTAATACTAAATGAACAGTAGGGTGGTAATAATTAAATAACTGCATTGACTTATTTTGTTTAGGAGAATCCCTCCTCAGACAGATCACCTTCAAGATCACCATCATTTTCTATAGTTTCAGAGTTATCTGCCAATGATAGTGTTTTAGTCACATCATGAATGACACATAGCCATACTATATCATCTGTAGCAAAAAGAAAAAAATCTCCATCACCCAGAAACAACCATATATAAGTTTCTGATGAGAACCAGCAGATTACAAAAAGAGGTAATTGATTAAAAGATTGCCCGGTTTGTTTATGCAACAAACTCTCCTTTCAGTATGATTGAGAACCCACACTTCATTAACATAGTTCAGTCATTAAGACCAGGATACAGTCCACCCAACAGAGCAGATGTCACAGGCAACTTGCTAGATAAAGTGTGTGAAAAAGAAATTGAGCAGTGTGCAAAAGGTGTAGAGGGTAAAATTGTTAACCTGAGTCTTGATGGGTGGAGCAATGTCCACAATGATTCTGTTGTATGTGCTTGTGTGACAACATAAGAAAATGTCTTCCTTATAGAAACAAATGATACATCAGGAAATGCACACACAGCAGAATACTTACAGTAAAAGCTATAACAAACTGAAAAAAATTCTAATGTCTAGTATGCAGCTTGGTCACAGACAATGCTGAAAATGTATCCAAGATGAGAAGAAATTACTTAGAAGGGAGTCCCAAGCTATTAACATATGGTTGCAGTGCTCATTTGATGCACCTCCTAGCCAAAGACTTCAGTGTTCCAGAAATAAAGGCTAATGCTGTAGAAATTGCAAATGTTTCCGTAACAACCACTTTGCAGCAGCTGCTCTGAAAAAAAAAAAAGTGTGAGAATCAAGCTAATTCTCCCACAAGATGTGCGATGGAACTCAAAGTAGTGGACTGTTTTGAGCAAGAACTGGCCTAATCTGATGACAGTTTGTGAACAAAATCGTGAAAAAAATAGATGTCACAGCTAAAGTTCTCAGTATTGGGCTTCAGAGAAATGTTAACCACATGCTGAGTACCCAGAAGCCTATTTCTGTAGCCTTGAACAAAATGCAGGGAAATAGCTGTTTTATTCCTGACGCTGTTGAAATTTGGAAGGAATTGAGTGAGATCTTAAAAAGCGAAATATGCAATAACAGAGTTAAATTACAAGCATTAAAAAAAAATGGGACAAGCACTATCTCCAGCTCATTTTCTTGCAAATATTCTCAATACTTGGTACCAGGGTCAAACCTTAACTGCTGAAGAGGAGTTGGCTATGACATGGATGTCCAGCAATCATCCCTCCATAATGACAACTATAATAAACTTCAGAGATAAGGGTGAACCATTCAAGAAATATATGTTTGCTGATGATGTTTTAAAGAAAGTCACACCAGTTAACTGATGGAAATCACTTAAGTACTTGGATTCAGACTGTTGAAGTGATAATCTCACTTTTAACAGCAGTAGCTTCTTCTGCTGATGTAGAAAGAATATTTTCTTCCTTTGGACTAGTTCATTCCAAATTTAGAAATCGTATGGGACCTGAAAAAGCAGGAAAGTTTGTTTTTCTTTTCCAGATTATGAACAAACAGGAAAAAGAAGGTGAAGACAACTGAGTTAGTTGCAGAAGCCAATATTTTAAGTTTCTCATGTTGACCTGGCTGATAGTTGATTTAATTTTATTTGTTTTTTTAAATATTTCATTTAACTATTTTAGTTAACAATTTTAACAAAAACAAACCTGATTTTAAAAAACTTGAATGTTTAACTAAATTCAAAAATTAATATGCTTGTTTTGTTAAAATACTATGTTTGCTGTTGAAGAAAAAAATCCAGAATACATAACGTTATTTTAGTTAAATAAAACAATGTAAGTGTCTGTCTGGTGAAGTTCTCCTCCTAATACAGCAAGAAAATCCTCCAAATATTAATGATTAACCTGTTGAATTGGAGATATTTATGAAGTCATTGGGAGGTGAACTATCTGCTTCAATTACCTTTGGTAAATGAAATAACCAAACAATCATTCATTTTCTGATATAGCTGTAAAACTAATCTGAAAAGTTTTCAAACTAAATCACTTTAAAAATGATAGTGTGAACCTTCTAAAAATGAAACTTACATCTATCTGAGCTGTGAAGAATATGTATTGTTATAACAACAAGAATGCACTTTTATGTAGAAATCTATGATTAAATCAAGTCTTCCTGACTAGTGATTTAAATCATGATTTAAATCAAATCCACCCTGCCAGCCAGTGCATGCTAGTGACCTCTACCTAGACACATCCCTGGGCTTTGTTTGTTCTACTGACTGCATTAGCTGTCCCACTATGTGTGCTCACTAGCACTTACTGCCAGATGATGGCTGCCTCTTGTATGAGTGTTGCTGGTGGAGTGAGGGGAGACTCTCCAGGCAGATTACAAACAAAACTGCCCTTGCCCTGATGTTTGAAAAAGATGCTGATATCATCTCACCAGCAGGCAATAGTCCATTAACAACCTCAGCTCCTGTCAAAGGGCCTTCAATCAGGCTAATTGCTTACAAGCATTAACATCTAGTGCTGCGCTCCCCGTGCATACCTGGCCGTGCCAGACGTATTAAAGATATGTAAACATCGTGGCAATCTCTTTCCTGAGGTACGATAAGCTGGATGATCTGGAAGTTCTTGCAGCGAATCAGCAAAGGGCAGCCAGTAACAGTTGTGGCCTGTTTCTCGATGGAGGAAATTTGGCTGTGAAGAATCTGAAAAGACAAAAATTGGTTATGCCAAGCAAAAATGACATCTGTGGTAAGGAGAAACACTACACTGATTTCCCATGGCCTAACCAGTAGCAGTGACATTTCAGAGAGTCCTCACAACCCTCCTCATAGCTCTTTCCTCCACTTCCAGGCACAAATGATAAGAGACTGACATGGCTCCTATCATAACCCAGAAGAAAGTTCTCTAATGCTTCAGGTATTCAAAAGGGTGTTACAAACACTAACTAATTCATGACATCTAATTGCTTTCTTAAAATATAAGTTAGTGGTTATAAAAGAGACATCTCTTTTGATACAGCTTTAATGAGAAGTTAACAGCACCAGTGATACAAATTTAAAAAAGAATCTAGGCCAAAACTTTGCCCCTCTCCATTGGCAAAAGCTCAAATATTAGATCTTATTTAATGATACTGAACAGTGAAGGTGAGGATTGAAGGGAAGAAGGACAGAATTTACGGTTAATGTCAAATGGGCAATAGAGTTAGTAACTAAACTATCGCTAGATACTCAGATAGTATAGTGAGGGAGGCATATCAGTACCTAGATAAATATAGATATATTAGATAGATTTGATAAAATAGACAGACAAATTGGGTGAGAGATAAAACAGGTAGACAGATACTAAATTACCTCTGTGTGGGGGCGGGGGAGAGAGAGAGAGAGAGAGCGTGAGAAATAACTGATACTGCTCAGACAGATATTGATAGCAGCATCTTTACCTTCATGCAAGAATACAAATTCAGAGTTTCTTGCCCACAGGATACCAGTAATTCTAGTTTGAAACAGTGTTCCCATTGTAATTACTGTAGAACAGAGGTTCTCAAACTGTGGTCTGCGGACCACCAGTGGTCCGTGTGCTCCATTCAGGTGGTCTGCGAACTGTTCCCTCTAAGGTGCACACCTACAGGGCCGGCTCTGGCTTTTTTGCCGCCCCAGGCAAAAAAGCCTCTGGCCGCCGTGCCCCCCCTTCCCCCGCATGAGGCAGAGGAGGACACCGGAGGGGACGGCGGCCAAAGCCCTGGGGGGAGGGCTCTGCTCTCCCCGGCAGCCAGAGCACCGGGAGGAGGGCGGCGAGCCCCGGCCGTGGCCCCGCTCTCCCCGGCAGCCGGAGCCGGAGCACCGCACCGCGCCGCCCCCCTCCAGGTGCCGCCCCAAGCACAAGCTTGGTGGGCTGGTGCCTGGAGCTGGCCCTGCACACCTAGGTGACCGCACATGAGAGAATGAAGGGCCATCCACCTAATTAGTGGAGCTGTGTGGGCATGGCTCCATTAATTAGGTGCCTGGACCCTGGGGAAGATGCACATGTAAGGTGAGGTGGTAGCCTTGTGGGGAATAGGGGAGGTGGGAGGGGCAGTGGGGTGAGAAGAGGGGGTGGGGGGAATTTGGGATGTGCAGGGCTGCAGCAACCAGAGAAAGAGGTGACTTTCCCCAGCTCCAGGGCTGCTGCTTCCGGGGAGAGATGGCCCTCCTTCCCAGCCTCAACTCTGTGGCTGCTGTGGTAGAGAGGAAGAGGGAAATATCCCCCCCCACCCCTTCTTCCCAGCCCCAGCTGCTGCAGCAGGGGAGAGAGGGCACATCCATCGCATTAGAAAGGTAAGACTACGGATATTAAAATATGAGTTGTGTGCTTTTATTTGTAGAACAAAAAATGTTAATTATTAAGGGGTTTTTTTATATAGCATTTTTATCCAAAGTAATTTCAGTAGTTAGCAAACAGTACAAACAACATTTGGAAAGATCATTAAGTGGTCACTGAGACCCTCAGCAATTTTCAAGTAGTATGTGTAAAAAAAAGTTTGAAAACCACTGCTGTAGAACACTTAATATTTTTATGAAGGTCCTTACATTTCTATTCCTGTGTTTCTAATCCCAATTCTCTTATAAATTTCTTAAATTTATCTAGGTAATTAAGTTTTCAATCTAAAATTCAGATTCTGAATGACTAAAGAAATATATAGTCTCAGTTATCAACTTTAAGCTACAGAGAGTCCTGTGGCTCCTTTAAGACTAACAGATGTATTGGAGCATAAGCTTTTGTGGGTGAATGCCCACTTCGTCAGATGCATTCACCCACGAAAGCTTATGCTCCAATACATCCGTTAGTCTTAAAGGTGCCACAGGACTCTGTGCTTTTTACAGATCCAGACTAACACACCTACCCCTCTGATACTTAACTTTAAGCTAATTTTACAAATATTAATAGGTACAATGCCATAGGTTTACATATTTTACTATGTAAACTATTTTTATTTTAAAATAAGATAAGATCACCACTACAAGAAGCTTATGTGAAAAAATTAGGTCTAATACATAATCATACCCAAGTTTCTTTACGAGTTTCAGACACATTTTCCACAAAAATAACATGAGTAGCTGTTAGATACAGAGTCCCCAGTGCAGCTTTCCTGGAAGATATACGATCAATTAAGCGGACATTTTCCACCTAAACAAAGAGATGACATATAAAGAAAGACAGTTAAATTAAGACATGAAAGTCTGATTTTACTGTAGAGCAATCTCATTACCTATATTTGTACCCATGACAACAAAGTGAATCAAATAGTTTTATATGCTAAAACATACCACATTTTACCATGTAAACAAAGAACACTAACTGAATTATAGAGGTTGTTCCATTTATAGAATTCATTTTAATTGTTTATAAGACTGAAAATATTTTGAAGAAAATAAATGACTGAATGAGTGAAATATACAAATATTACATTATACCTTGTACTCTGGTCCTGCCTACCGATTTCATTCAAGGAAATGATCTTTTTATACCATTGTATTTATTTTCTTTAAAAATAAAGCAAAAAGTACATCTGGACTCATATTCTGTTATCAATGCATGCAGCTCCCATTGACCTCAGTGGAAGCCATATGTGCATTCCACTTCCTGTTTTCAGTAATACACATGCAACCCTGTTCAATTGACAGGATGAGTGACTTTAATCTGGAATTTGGGGCAGCTGAAATTAGGGATGTGAATTTGACCCTAAGAATCTTGTTTTGCTTTGCTATGGGGTGGCAGCAGAGAATACAGTTTGTTCCCCACCAAAATCCCACCAGGTAACCATAGCACTATTGTTCTTAGACTAGTACAGAATGACTACCAGGGGAATAATATTGAAAACAAGCAAACTCAACATTAGCATAGCCAAACTACAATGTAAATTATGAGGGAAGCTAGCCTCAGCATGGAAAAACTAGTTTAAACACAGAAAAGCACAGTTTAAACCAGTTTGTAACCAGAAAGTGTTAAGATAAATACACTCCACAATTCAAAAGTATGACAAGATGTTCCCCAACATCTCCAAAACCAAGTTCATTTGATGCTGTACAAAATGACTGTTTATACATTGGGGTGGGGGGGGACAGGAATTTTGGTATTAATAAAATAAACCCCACGATTATGAATGAGCTGCTAAAGAACATATTATGTGTGCATGACATTATCAGTGACCTTCAGCAGACAGCGCTCTTAGGCACTGTGAGAATTTTAAGGAACGTCAAAGGAGATTGAGTCCATTTGACCACCTAAAATGTAGAAATTCTGTGGATTTAACAAAACTCCTGACTACTAAAACCTATAGAATCGGTTCATGATCAGGATTCTCAGATATACCTGTTACTTTGGGGTATGCTCATTTATTAGGGTTACTCTTCTGAGGTGTCTGTAATTCTCTCAATGTACTGCTCATGTCACTAGTGTTCTCATGGAGCTCTACTTCTGCTGCAAGTTCCCTCCTAATGGGGCTATCCTGCAAGACCTAGGTTCCCCAGGGCTGGGTTCTTCCAGACCCAGAATCAGAGGAACACACATATTAACAGAGTGTGTCTGAGAGGACCGGGTTAATCAGTACTCCCATGCTGACCCCTTATATGCCACTGGACTCAGCAGACTGGGTCAAGCAGCACCTCCAAGCTGTCACCCTCATGTGTCCCTGATTCAGCACATCCCTATCCCCACTTTCACATTACAATTGTTCTGGTAGTAACCCACTTGATGAGTAAACCCCATGGGATTTTTGGGCACTGCAGGGATCTTTTAGCTTAGGCACAGGCACCAACTTTCCTTGACACCGGTGGGTGCTTGTGTCAAGAAAAGCTGTTTCGCGGTGCAAGCGTTGGGAGGGAGGAGAAGCAGGACGCGGGGGCGTGCTCAGGGGAGGAGGCGGAGGTGGGGGGGGTGAGTCAGGGAGCTGCCGGTGGGTGCTCCAGCCTCGGAGCAC
Organism: Trachemys scripta elegans; assembly: GCF_013100865.1. Taxonomy (NCBI): domain Eukaryota; kingdom Metazoa; phylum Chordata; order Testudines; family Emydidae; genus Trachemys; species Trachemys scripta. The sequence goes on along the minus strand of NC_048302.1, from coordinate 83,798,892 downwards.
CCACGGAGTCAGCGCCTATGAGCTTAGGTACGAGGAGCGTTGCTGCAGAGCGAATGAGGAAACCAAAAAACACCCACAAGGGGGAAGGAGAGAGAGAAGCAACCAGCTTAACCATGAAAGTTATTTATTGCTAGGTAATAACCATAGGGGGCCAAACAAACAAGAAATTATAATATTAGTCAGGAGAAGATGAAGTCCCAATGGAACTGATGCAGATTTTGGATCCAGGCATCAGAACACTTGAGCATGGGTAGGGGATTTTTGTAGAGAAACAACAATGGTTCAAGGAAGAACACTAGATTTGTTTATGTGTAAACTGATGGCTCAAGGGAGTATTCCAAAGTTGTTTTGTTCAAGCTAGACAATGGGAACTGATCATTCCTGGCTATGGGTGGTGTTCCTCCCCTGTGGCGATCGGGGAGGTCCTGGACAATTGGAAAAAGGCAAATATAAGTGCCCATCTTTAAAAAAGGAAAGAAGGAAAACCCGGGGAACTACAGACCGGTCAGCCTCACCTCAGTCCCTGCAAAAATCATGGAGCCGGTCCTCAAGTAATCCATTTTGAAGCACATGGAGGAGAAGAAGGTGATCAGGAACAGTCAACATGGATTCACCAAGGGCAAGTCATCCCTGACCAACCTGATTGCCTTCTATGATGAGATAACTGGCTCTGTGGATATGGGGAAAGCAGTGGATGTGATATATCTTGACTTTAGCAAAGCCTCTGATATGGTCCCCCACAGTATTCTTGCCAGCAAATTAAAGAAGTATGGATTGGATGAATGGACTATAAGGTGGATAGAAAGCTGGCAAGATTGTTGGGCTCACATAGTGATCAATGGCTCGATGTCTAGTTGGCAGCCGGTATCAAGAGGAATGCCCCAGGGACTGGTCCTGGGGCCAGTTTTGTTCAACATCTTTATTAATGATATGGATGATGGGATGGATTGCACCCTCAGCAAGTTCACAGATGACACTAAACTGGGAAGAGGTAGATATGTTGGAGGGTAGGGATAGGGTCCAGAGTGACCTAGACAAATTGGAGGATTGGGCCAAAAGAAATCTGATGAAGTTCAACAAGGACAAGTGCAGAGTCCTGCACTTAGGATGGAAGAATCCCATGCACTGCTACAGTCTGGGGACCGACTGGCTAGCAGTTCTGAAGAAAAGGACCTGGGGATTACAGTGGATGAGAAGCTGGATAGGACTCAGCAGTATGCCCTTGTTGCCAAGAAGGCTTACAGCATATTGGGCTGCATTAGTATGAGCATTGCCAGCAGATCGAGGGAAGTGATTATTCCCCTCTATTTGGCACTGGTGAGGCCACATCTGGAGTATTGCATCCAGTTTTGGGGCCCCCTACAGAAAGGATGTGGACAAATTGGAGAGAGTTCAGCAGAGAGCAACAAAAATGATCAGGGGGCTGGGGCACATGACTTACAAGGAGAGGCTGAGGGAACTGGGCTTGTTTAGTCTGCAGAAGAGTGAGGAGGGATTTGATAGCAGCCTTCAACTACTGGAAGAAGGGTTCCATAAAGGATGGAACTAGGCTGTTCTCAGTGGTGGTAGATGACAGAACAAGGAGCAATGGTCTCAAGTTGCAATGGGGGAGGTCTAGGTTGGATATTAGGAAAAACTATTTCACTAGGAGGAAGCACTGGAATGGGTTACCTAGGGAGGTGGTGGAATCCAGGGGTTAAAGTAAGTTGATATGAGCCAGTACGGCGTACCGCTAAAAAGAGGCTGCCACTACCAGCCCATACCCAGCTGACTTTAAAATGCTGCTGCGGCAGCACTTTAAGGACCCTGCTTAAAGCGCTGCCACAGCAACGCTTTAATGTCACTGCCACTTTTGCGCCCCCTGTCGGTGGCCCTGCCCCTTCCACCTGAGGCCCCACACCTTCTGGGGGCCAAAGCTGGCCCCCGTACCGGTAAGTCTTCGGCTTTACTTTCACCCTAGTTGAATCTCCATCCTTAGAGGTTTTTAAGGCCTGGCTTGACAAAGCCCTGGCTGGGATGATTTAGTTGGTGTTGGCCTGCTCTGAGCAGGGGGTTGAACTAGATGACCTCCTGAGGTCTCTTCCAACCCTAATCTTCCATGATTCCTTGAAGGAAGCTCACAATGCAATTAGAGAGCTTCGCTATTTTGGATACCAATAAAGGATTTGTTACTAGAATTGGTCTGATAACTGAGTTGGGTGCGTGCAGGAGTAGGTTCATTAACATCTGGAGCAGAGACTCTCCATCATGCAGTGCTTTTCTGGTCCCAGAGTTTGTGAGGTTCTTGCCTTGGAATCTCTGTTCTCCATTCTGTATGCTAATGGAGATACCTCCTTGTCCCATCTTCGATGCAAGTGAGGCTAGGGGAGTTTCCTTAATCCTGTCACCCTTATCCCAGGGGTTTAGGTGTCTCCCCCATAGCCTTTTCATTGCTTTTGTAATCTTTCTTCTGACTGGTTTTGGTTCAAGCAGACGCAGGGGCGGGGGAAGAGGTCTTTCATGAGTCAGACAGACTGGGTACTGTGCCCTGGTTCCCCAAGAACACAGAGCTGCTAGGTAACAGAATTTATTGATGACTCATGAAAATAATTTTAGATAGTAGCTTTCCCCTTTGTATAATTAAAGATTTATGTTGTGAAAGGTATTTAATTAAAACAAAAACAAAGGAACCATTTCCATAGTGTAATATTGAGGGATAATAATAATAAATATACCTTACATGCTGAAGGAGCTTGTTGCTTGAGCTCTGTTCTGGAGCTATTACTTTGTATTAATCATCCTACAAAGCATACCTTTCCTAGTATAGTCATGCACAACTCTGTACAGTCTCAGTAACAGAAATACTTCTTTCCTTCAGCAGTGTCTAATCCTGTTTACATGCTTGCTTTGATTCTTCACTCACTTTCCAGTCCTTGCATGCCAGCACTGACATGGGCAAGATTTAGGGCCAAAATCACACCAGTCATCCCATTGAAATCAATGGGACTATTTGTGTGTCTTAGGATATGTCTACATGGCAAAAAAAAACAAAAACAAAAAACAAATGCAGCCCAGGAAGGAAGGTGAGTTTCAGGGCCTGAGCCCAGACATCTACATGGCTATTTTTGGCATTGTGGCATGAGCCTGAATCTTTAAACCCAGGCTCTGAGACTCACTGTGGTGGGTATTTTCCATGTAGACATACCCTTAGATTAGCTGGATTTGACCTTATTTGTTTTCTTGCATACCCCCATGTAAACACTATGGACCTACAGATGCAAACTTCAGGTGAATTGCTAGGAATTAAGTCAAAACAGAATAATGTCATCACCTGAGAATCACGTGCACGTAATATACGGAGTGAATGTATTGTTCCACTTTATAAAATACGAAAGAGAAATCAGTGATTTTACACAGAAGCCCTCAAAACCACCCTTTGCCAGTTTGGTAGAAAAATTCTTAAATCATAAAACCAAGTATGCTCCCACAAGGCCAGTTACAATCTGTTTTAAACAAAAATAAAACTGCTAGAAAGCCTGGATGAAGTCTTTTCCCAGGATCATCTACTTCAAAGGTCACATACTGGGGAAAGGAGGAATGGAAGAAACACGGCACAACCCCAGTAAACATTTAGTATCAAGTAAAAGAGGAGATCCCATGAAAAAAACTAAATGTCATACAAAACAGTGATTGAGATATAAAGTATTTTTAAGCTGCCATTCTAAAAAGAGCCATGTGATGGGGTGAGTGTACCCCATCCAGTGCAGGGTGAATGCACCCCATGAATAAGTTCAATGGACTGCCCTTGGCCTCTGAAGCTCTATTCCCTAGCCCTAGGCTGGCGGCTGTATAGATTTTATCTGAAAGATCCACCTGCACTTCTATCTACATCATCATTTCTCAAACTTTATGCAAGAGAAGTGGATTTCACCCTGTAAGACCTAGCAGCCAGAGTCAATAGAGTCACCCTGGCTCTCAGGGTTGTAAGGTCTCACGGCCAGAGTCGATAGGGTTGCCCCTTCTCTCAGAGCTGAGTGGCCCAGCAGCCAGTTGGGGAAGTGGGCCACCACCACCTAGGGATGGGGGACAGCCAGGGTACGGGGACCTGGGCCCTCACTGCTCCACCAGGTCCCAGCCCAGAGCCCTATCAGTAGCAAGGATCTCTGCCACTGAGTTAGCAGGGATCCAGACTGAAACATGCTGATTGCCACCTCCCCCAGGGCTACTTCCTATCTTGTCCCTAGGGTTACCATACGTCCGGGCTTCCCTGGACATGTCCGGCTTTTGGGTCTTTAAATAGCCGTCCGGGGGGAATTTGTAAAAAGCTAGAAATGTCTGGGATTTCCCCCCGGACGGCTATTTAAAGACCCGAAAGCGGCTGACAGGGCAGCCACGCTGGTGGAAAGCGGTACTGGGCGCAACATGGAGCGGCCACAAGAGGTGGGTGCGGGCAGCCCGGCTCCCCCTGCCTGGGGCTCCCCTCGCCCACCGCGGGGCGCAGGCTCCTCTGCAGCACTGCCTGCCGCGGGGCTGGGGCTCTCCCAGGGCTCTGCCCTGCACGGGCCCAGCACTCCCAGGGCTGCTCCTGCCTCCCTGGGCTGGCCCCAGATCCCCTCCCCTGGGGGTTTGGGGTCCTGCTGCGGCTTGCGCCCCTCTGTCTCCTCCACGGGGCAGGCAGCCCCAGCTGGTTGAGGCCGTGCCACCCCTTCCCCAGCTTCCCCCCTCCAGCAGCCCCCACACCACCCTGCCGGGCCTGTTCATCCCTCGGCGTCACCAGGTCCTGCCCTGCCTCAAGCAACCCTACCATGGGGCAGCCCAGCCCTGGGGGAGCCGCAGCAAAGCCCCGCCCAGAGCTGGTGCAGGAGACGAGCGGGGCTCTCAGCCCAGGCTCCGGCATCAGCCTGCAGTGGGGAGTGGACCCGGCATCAGCCTGCAGCGGAGAGCGGAGCCACCCCCCGCCGGCTCAGCTCAGCCCGGCCCCGCTCTTAAAGGGACATGGACCCGGGCTCAGCCCGGGAAACATGGGGGTGTCACCTCACCCACCACCTGTAGGGCCCGGCGAGGGGGGTGCTCGGCACCATAGATCCCCCCGCAACCCCTATAGTCAGCTTCTCTGTAGGCAAAGCTTGGGCTATAGAAAGCCTATGGGAGGAGAGCCTGTGATCCAGGGCTTCAGGAGCTGCAGCTGAGGCAGTGAGGAACAGCCCGGAGCCACCAGGGCCAGAGCCTCTTGGCCAGCCGCCGGAGGGAGCCGCTCAGCCGGGGATCTGGACTGGGCCACGCCTCCTCGTGCCCCCCCCCGCCACCACCGCTCCCGCCCCAGCTTACCTGCTGCCTGCCTGTCTGTTTCAGGCTTCCCGCGAACATTTGATTCGCGGGAAGTAGGGGAGGGGGAGGAGCAGGGGGGCAGAGTGTTCAGGGGAAGGGGTGGAGACTTTGGGGAAGGGGCGGAGTTGGGGCAGGGCCAGGGCCCCTTGGAGTGTCCTCTTTTTCCAGGACTGCAATATGGTAACCCTACTTGTCCCTTGTAGTTGAGCAGCGGGCATCTCTGGGGTTTCCAGTCCAGATGGCTACCAGCAACCCCAGGTTCTTGTAGACCTCTGCCGCTGTCTGGGTCTCCGCCTAGGCTTCAACATCCTTGGCTCCTGCTGTCAGAGTCTCTGGTACTTCCCAGGCTGGAGCCTACAGTGAGCATCCTTCTTCCTCAGCTGTCAGCCCTGACTGAGCTGATCTGCTCCCTTTTATACTATAGCTACACTTGGAGCATGCCCAGTAGGATCCAGGGGTGTGTGGCTTCCTCAGCCCACAATGCTGAGTTAACCCTTATCTGTCCAGTGAGGGATGAGTGCACCCCATTACAAGCCAACAAATAAACCAAACAGAAAAAAATTAGGTTTGTCCAAACAAAAGCAGGTACCTAAGGTACAGTCTGGCAAATGGAAAATGTACTCTAAGACATGACAATGCTAAAGACCTATATATGTATATTAAATATATACCCACACAAAAAATAAGATATAAACTAATGGGAAGAGTTGCAGATAGGCCACTGTGGTAAGATATGCCTCATTAAAATGAACATACTGTCCAAAATATTATAAACTCTCAGTATTCTACATAGGAACACACCCAAATCAGGCTTTTCAGAGTGAATGGGTGTGGATCGGAACAAACTGGAATTATTTCTTGTCAAGCTACTCAAACAAAAAAAAGAGGGAATATTTGAGAGAGGTGGGGGACTAGTGTCTTTAATCAGTGTTTACTCACTACTTACTATCAGTGATTTCAATGAAAGTTAATTGAGTGAAGAAAGTTACAGTTAAGGAGTACCTCAGGATTTGGCTCAATAAAAATTGCCATGATTCACTGATTAGTCTTGGTGAGTTCTTAGATGACCTATGTCAAGCTCTGGTTACACTGACAGAAAGCTAAACCACTTCTGAAAACAGATTTACTAATAAACTAGCCCTCTGGGAACTATTTTTGTTTATCTAGCACTATTTCCAGAGGCAATTTGAACTGTGCTAAATCAGGGTCATGCTGAACTCTAAACTCTATCACAGGACTCAAACACAGTGCTGGAACAACACTATTGTAATTCTGTTATGCGGATGCAAACTACACTACCCAGTTTTAAACCCACACAGTTTGAAACTGGTAGCATAGTTAGAGCTTTATGATTACCACCTCTTAAAGGAAATATTGCACATTTGCATTGTTTGGACTTGTTCCTATAATCCCCTTTCCAATCCATATGATTATTTGGAATTCAGAACTGCATATAAGCACATTCTCTGACATGGCTCCCTTTATTATTCTCTATTAATTGTAGGATTGTGATGAGCGTAGGGCTGGAATAGCAGTTGTGGGGTGGTCAGGCATTTGTGCTGAAACTCTATTCCCTAGCCCCAGTCTGGTGGCTATGTGGATTTTATCCAAAAGATTCTCCTGCCTATGTCACCATTTTTCAAACTTTATGCAAGAGAAGTGGATTTCACCCTTAGACAGAAAGATGCAGCAGCAAGTTTTGATTTCATTAAGTTGCTCAAAGGAGTCAGAACACATGGTCTCTTCCTTTCCACACTTCTCATCCTGAGGAGAAAGCCAAGCCAAATAGTATCTTGTAAATGGTCTAGAGGAGAAGAGAGTATGGTAGTGTACCCAATAGGGGAGCATACAGTATCTCAGTGTTATATAAGATGGAAAATTGAGGTTTCCTATATAAAAATCTGCAACATGTTGGAAATTAATAATTTAGGGCAAAATAAAAAATAAATGTAATATCAAATTCACTACTGAAGGGAAACTAATAATTACTTGATTTATTTTTCTATTTAATTTACCTAAAACCATTCAGTTTTTTCATGTGAAGATCATGCCACATACTTTATATTCTGCTCCACTGGAATGCCACAGAATCTGGGAGTTTTGGTCAAGCTGTCTACGGAACTTGCAGGGGCCTTGCCCAACATAAGCCACACATGAGGGAGCTAGATCTGAAATGGCCAGTAATGGACAAAAGATAGCTAAGCCAACCTGTGAAATATAGTGAAGAGCTAGGTGTGCTCACAAGGAAAAGAGGAGAGAGAGGGAAAGAGCACAGAATCTGTCTCCAGAGTCGTGCCAGCCTCTGCACCTAAATACAACTTCAGTCACTTATCAAACTGTGTTCCCCATAAATTTATTTTTGTTTGAGGACCCTGGATTTTGTAGGCTTAAAGGAGAATGTGGAACTTGAACAAAAGACACTCAAGGGACTTATTTTGACTATTACAACCCCTTACATGGGTATAAATAAAGTTTACCAGAAATACTATTTGCAATACAACACAGATGAGAGAAAAGAAGGCAAAAATAGAAGTTAATGGGAAAGCAAATTAAGAACAGATGTTGGCACTTTTTACTCAGAGAATAAACATGACAAATGACCTCTGGACAAGGTTGCTGGGAGGTCATTCAAGAAAAAGATGTCATATTAGGAAAAGCGTGGGCCAAATCCTTATTCAGGAACTACTCCCATTAACTTCAATGGGACTTTTATCTAAGTAAGTTAGGACTCCAAAGACGTGACCCTACAAGATTTTTTTTTTAAAGTTAGCATGCCACATTCTCCTTTAAGCCCCTAAAAATATTAGCGTACCCTAATATGTTTTCATATTTGATACAGATATTTTTGGATAAGTACTGACAGCAGGATTTGTATTTAAATGCTTCTTTAGTCTGGTGCCTAACTAAATATTATAGATGGCAGAATGAAAGCACTTCCAACCATGAGACAACTTGTTTTAATATGAATAGGGCAGGGGTTTGTTACCGTGTCACCATAATATCGGACCACTGGGATTAGTTCTATTTTTCATGTCCTTTATAACATCATACAGAAAAGCATTTTCAGCTAAAACAACATGAGCTAGATTTTTATTTCAAGTATAGCGCTGTGCAAGCTGCGCCGAAGGTTTGAGAAGCATTGTGCCTCAGAGAGATACCTCTCAGTCACCATTGCTTCCCTGCTTTCCCCTTGCCCCTCGGCGCAGTAAATGTTTACATGGCAGTGACAATTGTCTACCTGTTTCAGTGCCATAGGCTAACAGTCTCACCTTAGAAGTGTCAAATACAATGAAAGTTAAAATTACAGCAGGCAAAGCCACCCCAATGGACCCCACTCTCTCACAAACCAAGTTGTGCGAGTTTTTCCAGTTTGTTAACTAAACCTTAACTACAGGGGCCTACAATCACCGAATCCACAGCAGCAGCTGCGGTCCGTTGCCATGAGAGCAACAGGTATCAAAATTAAGTATCACAGCTAACTGCCAAACTGAAAAAAAATATTCCTACAACAGACCACCAAAGACCCCTTTAAAGCTCTCTTCGTTTTTTTAACACCATTAAAGAAAGTAAGACAAGCCTCAAAGCCATGACTGAGTTAATAAAATCTGAAGAGGTTACATGTCAGGTATTGAGATTTCTGGTAGCTAATGGCAACCAGAAAATGTCCTGGCTAAGGCCAAAACTTGAGGATCTGACTTAGTTTTTACTAAGGTAAAATTCCATTGTCTTCAGTGGAGTTTGCCTAAATATGGTCTAAATAAAAATTGAGTTAAGGCCCACAGCATTTGTCCTTAATTGTAAAAAAATAGAGCTTATTACTGTGCCTCATCAGGAGTTAGTAAAAGAAAATGAGAATATGGGAGGATCTCAGTCACCAGGCCTAGTGGAAGTTCTGAAGCCATGGCTGAGAGACTGAATTCTGAAAGCTCCTCTACAAAGGACATGTCTATCTGTCTCGGTTCTTCTGTGCCCCCCTCCCCATCACCATAGCATCAGAGCAACTCGCATGAGTAAAAATGACAACAGCGATATCTCAATCCCCCTTCCCCATGAGGATTTTATCATAAGAAAGCCTTGATGAAGTTGTGGTTTTTGCAAGTCGGGGTCTGACTCAGGAAGGGGAGCAGCAGAAAGCCATAAAAAAAAGCAAAGATTAATGATGATCCAGACTATTTTGAACACATGCTGCTTAAGTGTCAATGGAGGAAGAAATATGGAAACCTGGAGCCACTGGGGCTGAACAGCCAGTTGGGGGCCACACACTGCTTCCCTTACTCACCCAAATGGGATCACTGGCTTCAACAGGATTACATGTGAGAGTATGGCAAGCAGGAATTGTCTTTTAGGATCCAGCCCTGCTTCATGTGAAATCAATGGCAAAGCTCCCATTAACTTCAATATTGCCAGCACGCAGCTCCAGTAATGAAAGTTACAGGAAAGAGTTTGTACAGCCAAGAGGCTGAGACTAGCAGTAAAAATGGAGCACAGCTGGCACAATTTGACTCCACGAGGAATATCTGAGTTTTGACTCCAACCATCTATATACTTATGTAGGCATGCATAACCATCCCTTACTGTCAATCTCCAAGGGCAGCCACACTTCTTTGCTGTCACACACCTGGAACAGCAGTGTACACAAGGGGGAAGTTAGCTGTCTCTAGGGCTCAAACCCACAGGCAGCATAAGCAGCAAACAGTTTAGGGGCTCAGGCCCTTAGGCAGGGCAGGGGTGGAGCACCCAGCAAACAGTCTAGGGCAGTGCTTTCCAAAGCCAGTCCACCGCTTGTTCAGGGAAAGCCCCTGGCGGTCCGGGCTGGTTTGTTTACCTGCTGCGTCCGCAGGTTCAGCCGATCACAGCTCCCACTGGCCGCAGTTTGCCGCTCCAGGCCAATGGGGACTGCGGGAAGCAGCGCGAGCTGAGGGATGTGCTGGCCACGGCTTCCCGCTGCCCTCATTGGCCTGGAGCGGCGAACCACGACCAGAGGGAGCCACGATCGGCCAAACCTGCAGATGCAGCAGGTAAACAAATCGGACTGGACCACCAGGGGCTTCCCCTGAACAAGCGGCGGATCGGCTTTGAGAAGTACTGGTCTAGGGCACTCACCCAAAGGGTGCCCATGGAGCCCAGGCTTCCTGACCTAAGGAGAGGGAGTACTGCCACTCCAGGGGTGGGAACACAGGCCCACCCACTCCACAACATCCCAGCCCAGAGTCCTAACAGTGGCAGAGTGGTCTGCCACTGGGTCAGCAGGGAATCCACCTGCAACATGCTGACCATGTCTCCAGCAGCACCACAGCCAGACAGTAGTCTGGTTCCCCTGGGCTGCTTCCTACACTCCCCCTCGGATGTACCTTCATCCAAGGGTCATCCTCCATCTCTCCAGGGTACACTGCAAGCAGCAGTCCCAGCAACTCCTCAGTATCAGGCATGTCAAGGCCCTCTTTGGGACAGCAGAATTCTTCTGTGGGCTCCTGCATCAGCAGTGGGGAGAACACATCCATCTCCTTTGGCAACTACTTCCCACCTGAGCTACAGGACCCACCTTTTATACTTCCTGTTCCTGGCCCGCCCCCCCCTGCTTACGACATGGAGAGTGTGGCCTTCCTGGTTCTGCTCACTGGCTGTCCCTCATTGTCAATCTCCAAAGGTAAACACGCCTCTTTGCTACACTTTGCATCAATCTTGAAAACAAAAAAGCCTATGAAATCTAGAACAGTGACAACCAATGGTTTTGTAGCACAAAGTGCTAATGCCAAGACAGTATAATATAGTGTCCATCAAACACAATATACATTGTTTCACTTCTACCCAGGTTTGGAATAAGAACACAGGAAAACTGATTTGTGAACTGATGTTGCCATTCAATGTGCTTTTCTACCAAACATTTCACAAGTCATGAAGCCTGACCCATGTTACCATGTTCTTCCTTACATGTTCTTAACTGAAAAGACTGCTCCTAACTTCTTGAAAGCTAGGTGCAGTAGAATAATAGATGGTCTGAAATAGAAGTAGTTTGAAGGGTGTAAACATCAAAGGAAAGAGAGGAGTTGCTAGCATGGTCAAGAGGATATAAGTAGATATAATAAAATAAAATTAAGACAAAGACATCTTAGGATGAATATCTGGAAAAGGGAAAGCTTCCTAAGGGTAAACTTAATTAGACTAAAGGGCCATCATCCAAGAAAAGTGGTAGAAATCTCTTCAATTGAAATAGCTAAAACTGGAAAAGAAAAAGCACTGAAAAATATACTGTAGGGAACAACTGGTACATTGGCAGGAGAATGAACTAGCAGAACTAATAGATCTTTTTCTTCTCTAATTTTTATTACTATGATCTGAAGGACAGATGGGATGTCATGTTCATCTTACCACATATAACTGAGAAGTGATCACATGGTGGATAGCACAACACTCACTTCCTGTGCCATTTTACAGTTTCACACCCAGAGCTCCCCAAACTATGAGGAACATAGGGAGGAACATTCGGGGGGCACGGCATGGCCCAGGCCAGCCCCAATGGGAGGTGGGGAGGGAGCATCACCCAGCCCGACTCCCAGCTCTGCTCCAGCCCTGCCCCCAGCCCTAGTTCCTGGCCCCACGCTCGGCCCCACTCGCAGCCTTGGCCCCTGGCCACGGCCCAGCCGCGGCTCCACACCCGACCCCAGCCCCACCCCCATCCTCGGCCCCTGGCCGCAATTCTGTTCCCAGACCCAGCCCTACTCCCAGACTCAGACCCACCTCCAGCTGCAGCCCCAGTCTCAGCTCCCTTACCCCTGTCCGCGTCCCCCACCCAACCCTGGGAGCTGTGGCCACACTCCTGGCCCCAGTTCTTGGGGTGGGGGCATGGACAAGGGTAAGGGGGGGAGTGACCCTGAAAAGTTTGGGGATCACTGACATAACCCAATGATACAATGTGAATATTTTAACAAGGGGTTCCCACAAAATTTCTCACCCTTAACCTGCGATAAACCTCATGTACTAGGAATGTGTGTTCCCATAGGAAAGCAGGGATGGGGGAGGGAGGAAGAGAAGGACTAGAGAATCTATTAATTTGGTGTCTCATTTAGACAAAAATCCTTTCATCTAGCTATGACCACGAAAAGAAGCAACCCCTCTTGCCAGTCAAACTTATTGCACTTACTCAAAATGTTTATATTTTGTTCCTGAAAAATATACAGAGAATTCTGACAGCATAGCACAGTGATCACCAGGAGTGGGAAGTGAAGACCTTGTATGAAACCAAGAAGTATCCTTTCCCAGGGGAAAATTAATTTTTAAATACCTACCATTTGGAGTAAGCTACTCCATTACACATGCAAAAATATGTGTGCATCAACAGTATATTGTAGAGCCTCAGATTTAAGAGATTTCTGTCAGGAATAGGTCAGCAGTGTCCAGAGAGAGGTTAACTCTAGCACAGTGGTTTTCAACCTGTGGTCCACAGACACCTGGGGGTCCACCGACTATGTCTCAGATTTATATTTAGATTTATATTGGGGTCAGTACCTCCATTTGAAATTTTGTAGGTGTCTGCAAATGAAAAAAGGTTGAAAACCACTGCTCTAGTGGACTCAGGGAAATCATCCTAATCCTCCCTTCAGTTTGTTAGCAGAATTTTAACAAGAGACTCCCCATAAATACCCTCCAGAATGTCAGTCACAAACAAACATGCAGTGTTCCAGTCTAGTTTATAAAGAGTCAAGCTGCTTAATGAGATCAGTTTCATATTTTAAATGGAATTTAAACTTTGGATGCAAAGGCATCAACACAGTCTGTAAATTGAAAGATGATGGCTACCCCATGCACTTTATACTGCTTAATTCAGCTGTCTCATGCCTCCCTGAGTAAGATTAACATTATTGAAAATATACAAGATTGGCATAGAAAATCTGGGGATAGTCTGCCAATTTCATGACAATAAGAAAAATACTTACATTATGGTGGATTTATTAAATCATTCATTGCAAGAATTGTAGCAATGTAATATGAATAGAGACACGATCTAGGAAAAATGATAGCTAGAAATATAAAAATATAAAAAGGTCTAAACTTTCTTTTCAACTAATACAATGAGTCAGTGACATGGATCTCACAAGGGAGCAAGTTCTTCCAAGCTAGGACATTGTGAGAAAAACATGATATTTAGACAGAGTGACCAAAAAAAAAAAAAAGTATTACACTAGAATCAAACCAGAGATGGTGAGCCGGGATGTTCATGAAAATCAAATCTCACATTTAGAAAAGCATCCAAAACTGCAGAGCCCTGCTGTTAGACACAAACTTTCAATTGTTGTATAAAAATAAAAGTCACCAATGAAAATAGGATAAAAAAATGTCTGAAGGATATAACACATTAAAGTCAATGGAAGTCTTCTACTGACTTAACTGGGGGTTGGATCAGCCTCATGAACTCCCATGCTTCAGGACATAAATTAAAAAGAAATGTCATATAGGCAGGTGATTCCAGAGACTGTGGGTATTGGATTAGATCAGAGGTGGGCAAACTATGGCCCACGGGCCACATCTGGTCCGTGTGACCCTCCTGCCTGGCTCCTGAGCTCCTGGCCCGGGAGGCTCGCCCCTGGCCCCTCCCCTGCTGTTCCCCCTCTCCTGCAGCCTCAGCTCACTGTGCCGCCAGCGCAATGCTCTGGACGGCAGGGCTATGAGCTCCTGGGGCAGCACAGCTGCAGACCCCAGCCTGACCCAGTGCTCTGTGCAGCACGGTGCGTGGCTGGCTCCAGCTGGGCGTGGCTGCAGTGCCGCCAGCCACTGGTGCTCCAAGCTGCACGGGGGGCAGTGGACGGGGGGGTTAGATAGAGGGCAGGGGAGTTCGGGGTGGTGGTCAGGGGGTGGGGGTGTGAGTGTGATAGGGGTCGGGGCAGTCAGAGGGCGGAGAACAGGGGTTGAATGGGGGCAGGGGGGCCGTCGGGAAGGAGGAGGGGGTTGGATGGGGCAGCAGGGGGCAGTCAGGAGCAGGGGTTTCAGGGGCGGTCAGGGAGAAAGGGTGGATGGATGGGGCAGAGGTCCTAGGGGGGCAGTCAGGAAGGAGAGGAGGAGTTGGATGGGGCGGCGCACGGCAGTCAGGGGTGGGAGTTCCGGGGGGGGGGTCAGAGGACGGGGAGCAGGGGGGTGAATGGGATAGGGGTCCCAGGGGGGCCGTCAAGGAAGAGGGGGATTTCGATGGGCCAGGAGTCTGGGATGGCCGTCAGGGAGCCAGAAGCGGGGGGGGGGGGGGGGAAAGGGGGGGCGGGCCACGCCCCTCTCCCCTAACCGTCCCACTATACAATTTCCAAAACATGATGCGGCCCTCAGGCCAAAAAGTTTTCCCGTCCCTGGACTAAATGCACTGCTGGTCTGATCTGGTATAACAATTCCTGTATAATACACTTGAATAATTGATTCACTTGACACAAGTATGAACCACAAATGATCAGATGAGCCACATGATTCTAGACAGACAGCAGTTTGGACATAGCCAGTAAATGCTGATCAGCAATGAAGTTATGGAACTTCCACAAGTTCCTGAGGAGGTTGTGAAGGCTAGGACTATAACAGGGTTTAAAAGAGAATTAGATAAATTCATGGAGGTTAAGTCCATTAATGGCTATTAGCCAGGATGGCTAAGGAATGGTGTCCCTAGCCTCTGTTTGTCAGAGGGTGGAGATGGATGGCAGGAGACAGATCACTTGATCGTTACCTGTTAGGTTCACTCCCTCTGGGGCACCTGCCATTGGCCACTGTCGGCAGACAGGATACTGAGCTGGATGGACCTTTGGTCTGACCCAGCATGGCCATTCTTATGTTATTATGTATAGAGTAATCAACTGCATTCACCAGATTTTTAGTTTTAATGACTGATAAACCAGCGTAGATTTTTAAAATATTAAATAAATTATATCAGCAGGTCTTAACAACTTAATCAAGTCTGCATGTGAAACAACAGGCCAGAATCAAAGATGTTACTCAAATTCTGTATTACAGTCACGGAAGTACTGTAATATGGAATGAGAAAAGGCTCAAAAGTGGAAAGATGAGTGGGCATGCCAAAAACAATTTTCTGTTTCTTTTATAATGGGAGATTAGCATACATCCATTTAGAGATGTGACTCAGACTAAAGGAGATGGGAAGACAGAGATCTAAAACAATAATGAAAACCAGAGAAGTAGATTAGTGTAATGAGAAGGTAAAGACATAAGGGGAAGAGGTGCTTATAAAGCATAGAGCCCAAATATCCACCAAAAAGGAAATCATGAGAGAAAAATAGTACTGCAAACTACCTGGGGAAAAAAAAGGTCAGAGAGGTAAAAATTAAACCAAAACTGGACACCAAAGTTCCAGTCCTTCCCAAGTGAAATCAAGCAAGTTTTGCCATTGACTCCAATAATGACAGGATTTGGTGCCAAATGAACAACATCATTTAGATACCAGTATTTCATGTACTAATATGTCAAATACTGTCAGCAGAGCCAAAAATATCAAGAGAAATGACAAGCCACTTGATTTAGACTTGTCAAGGTCTTTACAAACCACATAGCAGTTTCTGTTCAGTGATCCACCCTGAGCTCAGATGGAAAAAAGAGAGAGGTATGTTAGGAACTGATCCTGGACAACAATTTTCAGATAAAATTTTGAAATTCCCACAATTCTGAGACAAAAGAAAACAAGACATATGGCCTGGTTCTGATCTGATTTACACCAATTTTACACCAGTATAACTTCATTGGGCCTGTAATTTCACCCTTGTACTACAGTCGAGTTTGGCATAGGGAAGGGAGGAGGGCATTTGGGGCTTTATGACACCTCTGTTCCTCACCCATGTGGGAGCTGCTGGAGGTTGGTTTGGCCCTTGGGGCAAGCTGGAGCAGCCCTGAGGCCTGCCCTAACTTGTGCCCAATTCCAGCAACCATGTATTGCTAGGAGTTAATGGACACTCTGGCCATGTCTTCTCCAACTCCCTGAACATCTCTTATGCCTGGGGCTTCTGTGGGGGAGGATGGTGTAGCGCCTGAGAAGCTGTCTCTACAGCTCCAAAGAGCTCCCTCAATATTGGCGGAATTTCTCCAGCAGGCACTTACAGCCATATTATGACTCCGCTACACTGGCATAAAGGAACTGTGAGGCACAGATGAATGAGTCCCATGAACTTTAATGGAGTTAATCCTGATTTACACTGGCATAAGTGAGCTTGGAATCAGGCCCATAGGCAAGGGTTACCATATTTTGTGCCTCCCAAAGGAGGACACTCCACGGGCCCGCCCCTGCCCCCAGCCCCGCCCCCGCCCCAACTCCGCCCCCTCCCCAAAGTCTCCGCCCCCTCCCCTGCTTCCCGCGAACATTTGAGTCGCGGGAAGCCTGAAGCAGGTAAGGGGGAGTGTGGGGGGAGGAGGCGCGGCCCAGGCTGGCCCCAGCCCTGGGGTGCCGGCCCCGGGCCTGGCCCCCGGCCCACCACCCCCGGCCTGCCCAGCACTGCGGTCCCCGGCCCGGCCCCCAGGCCCCCGGCACCACACTGCCGGTCCCCAGCCCGGCCCCCGGCCCCGCCGGCCCGGCCCCCGAACCCCCGGCCCGGCCTGGCACTGCCGGAGCCCCCGAGCCCCCCGCCGGAGCCCCC